>NC_052471.1:19256616-19300112 GCF_009730915.1 Dioscorea cayenensis subsp. rotundata
TGATTAAGCATAAGAGCCACCCTAACTTACTTGATTACATGTCTATATAGATGCATTTGTGCTATATTAGTAGAGGAATACTGTCATAGACTCCATTTTCTTGTATATATACACTGTATTTTATGTCTCCTACTATAGAAACCTGCTACAATACTTCACTTAAGGCTAAATAAAAGAAATTAAGGAACTAAATGCTCTTAAAATAAAACTGAGTGTAATATAATGCCAATAACAAAGTGATGAGCTGGCAAGAGTGTATAAGGTAGAAGTGTTCGTGACAATACATGAAGGTGCACTAGATAAAACAAGACTTTCATGAAACCATAAGTATAGATACAACTCACATCTATCATTCTTTCAAGCTAGGAAGTTCTTAACTAAGTATCAAAGCTATCATAGGTAAGTCAAGTATGGAATTGCAAAAATTCTCAAAGTTCACAAAAATCCACCCCCCACTTAAAGATGCACATTGTCCTTAATGTATCTAAATCAGTGGCATCCAACAATATAAACAATAAAAGCATAGCAATCACTTTTCACAACCGGCTGAAAATTAGGTTTCTAGGAAATCCACACGGGCTTATGGAAATTCCCCACACCAATGTGAAAATTCCATTGGGCCGTGTGGAGAATCCACAAGGACATGTGGATGCCTGATTCCAGCCCTATTTAAGCTGTGATTCAGCCAAATTTTGAGAAGAATCTTTTACCCTTTCTCTCCAACTTTGCTCCATCTTTTGAGAGGCCGTCAGCTACAATTTTGAGAGGCTTTTGGCAAGTCTTTGGGGTGGTCCTACAGATTTGACACCGTGCTTCTCTTGGAAGAAGGTTATTGAGGGAGCTTTGGTTAGCACCAATCCAGCGAGGTGTCCCCTAGGCCGGACAAGGGCACCTTTTGGAGAAGAAGAGGCTACTCTACAAGACCATCGACATGAATACCGAGGGAGGTTTCCTATAGATTACTTGTTTTTACTTTTGATTTCATTATTGATTGTATCTTGCTCCATGGAGAGCTAAACCCCTTAGTAGGTACTTGGATTTTTTAAACCATAGGATGTTAATGTTTCTTTGAACTTTTATTATACCTTCCTTAATTGATGTTTTTAGTTGAGTTTCAATCTTGAATGTTTGATCAATGATTTCTCCCTTAGAGTGACACTGGAGGTGAGAGTTCATCTTGGTAACCTTTGTGGATAGGTGACACGCCATGGGGATTAAACAAATCTAGATTGGAGAGGGTTGAGAGTGTGAGTCAAGAGGTAGCGGAGCGTCCCCTTTTTCCTCAGGTATGATTTATCCTACCTCCTATTCCTAGAGTTCTTTGTGGTTATAATAGAGTGAAGAACTAAAAGATGAACTCCGCAGGGGCTTAGTTGCACAAGCAACAAAGTGAACCGTTGAAGTAACTTTAGTATCTGGGGCTTAATTGTGACTAATGGTCTTTTGCCTGGACCAAAGGGTTAGATCTACAAATAACAATAGGGTTTATTACATGGAATCCCCAGAACTTTATGCAACTTTGGACGGTGTGAGGTGTTGAGACTGAGCGATTTCTCCGCCGGGACATAGTGTAGAGTTAGTCATGGTTGACCTTAGGTTTAGGATCTTGTGCTTTAGGATTTCTACGACTCATTAAGCATTAGTTAGGAAGCATAATTGTAGTTCTTATACTTGAAACATTAGTCCCACGGGGAGCATTGTCTGAATACCCCACTTCTATCGATTGCCTTTCCTCTCACTTACTTTGGCCTCTCGTTCTTATTTCTTTTGTTTCCTACTTACATTGCACTTTATCATCACAATCATTATTCATCTTTGATTGGTTAAATATAAATTTAAGTATTTTTATTCCCTACTCCCTGTGGATATGATACCCCACTCACTTTGGATTTATTACTTCAACAAACCCGTGCACTTGCGGGTCACACCCAAAGGGCATTGCCAATAACTCTCAAAACACTATATTTATAGGTGCTGGAATCAGGCATCCACATTGGCGTGTGGAAATTCCACATGCTCGTGTGAATTTCCAGGTCATCATTTCCTGTGTGCTATGAACAGTAACTGCTACAGTTACTTTGCTACTTTGTTTTTGATATAGTAAATTGCTATATGTGTTGCTTCTTCAATGAAACCACATTGATGATGCTTTTGTTAATGTTGCACAAGTCGGAACATATGAGTGTGACTATCTTTATGTCGCTCCTCTTTGTGTATTCTCTTGAGCACAATAAAGGTTGGCACACACACCCACATGTCTTTGAGCACAACTTGTGTCTTCACCTTTGTTTGATCCATGAACTTCATCAGAATCACGTCCATGGTCTACTTTTACTTTCTATCATCCAACTTTGTCTCCACAACCCTACATGCACAAAAGAACACAAATACCCATAAATAAGGGATAAAATCTGATAGAAGTGATGCTCAATTTAAGAAAAGAATACTTCGTATTACTTATACGCAAGCACTTATCAACTATTCCCATTTACAGACATGGATGACCACATGTCTGAAGCTACCCCTCCGCTAGTTCCTTGCCCATTCTTGTAGTCCTCTTTGAGGACAAGTTCAACCAATGAGAAATTAGAAGTCAAAGGCTTTCTATAGAAATTAAAATAAATAGAACATACAATTCTGATATGCAATGGAACCTCTAGCGTTAACAAATGAACCTCTAAACAAACCCAAACAAATCAATGAGTTTAGCTCACTAATCTATTCCCCATAGGGGTAGATAGAACTAAGGGTTCTTGACACACCCTTTGCATTCATGCAAGTGCACGGTCATACAACTAATAAAGTTACCCGAAGATCAAGTGATTAAATCCACAAGTACTAAGGAGTACTAGTACTAGCTATTCTTCTACTATGTAACCAAATAAAAGTGGTTAGTAAAAAAACAAATGAAGATAAATTAACACAAATGAGGACTTGACTACTATTACACATAATTATCATACAAGGGAGTATCACATTGGATAAGGGTGTATTCAGACAAAGAATACCCTAGAACTTCTCTAAGGTAGGACACCTAAGTAATTCTTCCTAATTGAGACAAGTTGGATTGCAGGTATCCTAAGGCACACCGGTCTCTCTCTCTTTCACAATTCTACTGGTGACTAATGATGATCTTTCTCATCAACTAAGTAACATAATAATATATCAAACTCAATCTCTCATAATGACCAAAGGGTTACAAAAATCCCCAAAGAAAAAGCCCTCACATGCTAAGTCCCCAACAAACAAATCAGAAAGAAGAGCATTTATTTTGTTATTGATGGGTTTCAACACTATCTTGTATCATTCTATCTTTTTACCCCTCTTAGATATAGTACTATGCTACATTATTTCTGCTACCATCTTTCTGCTATAGTCACATGACCATGTATTCTGCCTGTGTGAACACACATGGCCATGTGGTTGGTTGTTTGGTGCTTTGTCTTCTGAAATTAAGATGACCTTCTATGACAAAACCCTAAAATAGCTCCACACCACCAATTATTCTACTGAGAGGTCCTCACACACCCTAGCTGTACAAAAGAATATAAATACACAACTTGAGCACATAAAACTGATAGGAATCTTGCTCGATCTATATAAAATGTTACAGAACAAAATGTATAAACAAGCACTTATCACTCCTCCAAGAACCCTAGGCTATCTAAATCTTTGCCAAAATAAAGAAATAACAAGGGACTCAATTACCTTGTTACTTATAGCCTAATCAAAGGCTAAGATCCTCAAGGAATTTCTCAATTTAATTTGAGAAATCCAAACCCAAATGTTGGATAAGGCGTATGACAAACCCCTTGCATGTGTGTACCGCAAGTTGATAAGTGCTTGTGCGATATGAATGCGAAGCATTCTTTCCTTATGTTAAGCATTACCTTTCTCGGGTTTTTACACTAATATGTGTGTTTTTATGTTACTTTTATATAGGTAGGGTTGTGAGGCCGATTATGAAGGAAAGAAGCCAATGTGGATCATAATACACCGATTTTGGAGGAAATCTTGCTAAGGTTCAAACGCGAAGATATCGGTCGGGTGTGAGATGCTAGAGTGTGTGCCAACCTCCTCGTATTTGAGTTAGAACAACCGTTTGGAGGGCACAAGGGCAGTTATACTCAAGCATTCTGACTTATGCATATAGAACAATATCTCCACCAACTTTTCCATCATTGAAGAAGCAAAGCGATCCACGATGTGAACGTGTACCTGTTTGCGTTACCTCGACGAAAGTATGGATCTGGGAAGTATTTCATGCCAAATACTGCAGTAGAGCACTGTTGCAAAAATTTAGCAAAGTACTATAACAGCACTATTCACAGCAGACCGAGAAAGCTGCTGAACAGAGAATCCACATGGGTGTGTGGAAATTCCACACGCCCGTGTGAAAAATCCACAGGGGCATCCACAGGGGCGTGTGGATTCCCGATTCCAGCCTTATTTAAAGCTGATTCAGCCCCAATTTCAGGGATCTTTTCCCCTATCTTTTCTTCTACCTTTCCCCATCTTTGGAGACACCCGCGGCTAGGGTTTGGATAGGTTTTGCCAAGGCTTTGGAGAGGTTTGACGGCCTTCGACACCGCGTTTCCTTCGGAAGAGAGCTATTGGGGGAACTTTTGTTTGCACCGATCCAGTGAGGTGTGCCCTAGGTTTGATGAGGGGACCTTTGAAGAAGATGCGACCGATCCACAAGACCTTCGACATGAACACATGGGGGGTTTCATTCATGGATTGCATCTTTATACTTTTGATTTCATTATCTATTGTATTTTGCTCCATGGAGAGCTAAACCTCTAGTGTGTACATGGGTATTTGTAAACCCAAGGATGTATTCGTTTCATTGAATCTCTTTGTTATGCTTTCAAATAATTGATGTTTATTGTGAGTTCCAATCTTGTATGCTTGATTGTATGAATACTCCCCTAGAGTGACACTAGGGTTGAGAGTTCTTGTTGGTAACTCTTGTGAGTGAGTGACACACCACGAGTGTTAGACAAAGCTAGGTTGGAGAGGGTTGAGAGGGTGAGTCGAGAGGTACAGGAGCATCCCCTTTCTATCACTTGGAATCCCTAGAACTTATTGCAATTCTATGCGAGTGTGAGGTGTTGAGATCGTTCGATTTCTCCTCCGGGACATGTATAGAGTTAGGCATGGTTGACCTTAGATTTGGGATCATGTAATTAAGGATTTCCATGACTCATTGTTGCATCAGATAGGAAGTATAATAGAGGGTTATTGCACTTGAAATGATTGTCCTAGGTGAAACAATATCCGGGTACCCTATTTATCATCGATTGTCTTTCCTATCTTTTACTTGCGTCTCCTTTATCTTTTCTTATGTTTTATTTGCATTGAGTTTGTTTCCACATCACTTTTAACATATTTTCATTATAGTTAAATAGCAATCTTGGTGGTTCTAAGCACTATTCCCTGAGGATTTGACTACCCTCTCACCGGGGTATTATCACTTCGACACCCGTGCACTTGCGGTTTACACGCATATTCGGAGTGTCATGTTTTTGGTGCCGTTGCCGGGGAATAGGCGGTTAGAAACACTTTGCACTTTGCTATTTTAACTATTTATTTTTCATTCTATTTCACACTTTCTTATTCTTCCATCATGCTCATTTATTTTCTTTTGTCATGTCTTACTTTTTCTTGCAAGGAGTTTAAATGATGATTGATCCGCTTATTGCTCTGTATTCTCGAGTTGAAGCTCTGAGTGAAAAAGTTGATAGAATTTTTGCTTCACAAGAACAGAGCATTCCTTGTTGTAACACATATCATCCAATTGAAAAGGGCTACCCAAACTTCTTGTGGAATAGTGATGGAAAATATTGGGAAGCCCCTCAAGAAGAATGTCAAAAGGGTGAGATACTCGGAGAGGATGCACTTCACTTGCAAAGAGTATTAGCTAACTTCATTGAAGCTTCCGATGTCTACATCCAAAATATGGAGACCACACTAAGATGTCATGAAGCCTCCTATAAAAACATTGAGCATCAATTAGGAGGGATACTTGACACACTCTCCAAAGAACAACAAGCATTTGAGCAAGCAATTCAAGTTCCTTATAGAGATGATGTGGTAGTGAACAACAATGAAGAAGTTGGGCAAATTAAGTACATTGGTGTAGAAAATGAAAAGGGAGAAGCTGAATACCATTTTGAGATTTTGGACAATGTGAATGAAGATTGTGCTTGTGAGCGAGAAAATTTTCAAGGGGATTTGCTAGTGTCATGTTCCTTTCAAGCTGAAAATACACAAGAAGAAGTAAATCCTAAGGTAATGGAACAAGCACCACTCTTTGGGATTGATCAATTCATAAATTGCAAGAAAGAGATTTTGGGTTTGGCAGAAGATATGGGTAGGAGATTGAAACTATCCAATGACCCACCTGTGCTAAGCTTGGATAATTCCCGACCTAAATTGTTTCCATGGAGGCCAAAGGTAAGATGGTTGGACTCTCCAACAAATATTCCACCCCGGCAAGTAGATTTTTGGTTTAAAGGAAGTAGCTATGCAATGTCTAGTCGGGAGGAATACACTCTTTTCAAGCCTCCATAAGGTAAGGAAGAGGTACGTCAAGCTAAGTGACGTGTGATAAGTGCTTATGTGATATGAATGCGAAGCATTCTTTCCTTATATTGAGCATTACGTTTCTCAGGTTTTTACATTAATATGTGTGTTTTTATGTTACTTTTATGCAGGTATGGTTGTGAGGCTGAGTATGAAGAAAATAGGCCAATGTAGATCATAATGCACCTATTTTGGAGGAGATCTCGCTAAGGTTCAAACGCGAAGACATAGGACAAGTGTGAGATGCTAGAGTGTGTGCCGAGAAATAGGTCACGCAATTAATGTAGCAGCACTGTTCACAGCCGGCCGAGAAATCAGAGAAACAGAGAATCCACACGGGCTTGTGGAAATTATCCACGCCCGTGTGGAGATTCCACACGGCACGTGTGGCGTCCACGCCCGTGGAGTTGCCCGATTCGAGCCCTATTTAAAGCCCGATTCAACCCCGATTTTTGGTATTTTTTTCTCCATCTTTTTCTCCAACTTGAGAGAGGGCTTGGCTAGGGGTTTTGAGCGGGTATTGGCCAAGGTTTTGGAGAGGTTCTACGGCTCCGACATCATCATTCACGAGGAAAGAAGGTTGGTAGGGGAGCTTCCGTCGAGGCGTATCCTATACCGGACGAGGGAATCCTTGGACGACGAGTAGAGGACTCTCCGCAAGACCATCGACACGACCATCGAGGGGGTTTCTTTATGGATTCATTGCTTTTACATTCAATTTCTTTGATTGTACTTAGCTCCATGGAGAGCTAAACCCCTAGTGGGTACTTGGGTGATTATGAACCCTAGGATGTATTTGTTTCTTTGAACTTCTTTATTATGCTTTCAATAAATTGATGTTTATTGTGAGTTCCAACCTTGAATGCTTGATTGTATGAACATTTCCCCTCGAGTGACACTAGGGTTGAGAGTTCTTGTTGGTAACCATGTGAGTGAGTGACACACCACGAGCGTTAGACAAAGCTAGGTTGGAGAGGGTTGAGAGGGTGAGTCGAGAGGTACAGGAGCCTAGTTGCGCGTGCAATGGAGTGAAGCATTGAGGGGATCTTAGTATCTAGGGCTTAATTGTGGCTAGGGACCTTCCACCTGGACCAAAGGGTTAGGTCTATAATTAGGAAGTGATTTATCACTTGGAATCCCTAGAGCTCATTGCAACTTTATTCGAGTGCGAGGTTGAGAGGTTATTTAATCTCTTCTCTAGGACATGAATAGAGTTAGGCATAGTTGACCTTAGATTTGGGACTATGTATGTAAGGATTTCCACGACTCACCATTGCATTGATTAGGAAGCATAATAGAGAGTTCTTGCACTTGAAACGATTGTCCTAGGTGAAGCATCATCCGAGTACCCCATCTTTATCGATTGCCTTGCCTCCTCCTTACTTTTGCTCTCTTACTTGTTGCTTTTAATTATTGAGAATTGAATCATTATCACACTCCTTATCATTGTTGATACTCCACATAGCTAAGAATCGAATTAAGTGTCTTTACTCCCTACTCCCTGTGGATTCGACCCCGCTCACCCGGGATTATTACTTCGACAAACCCGTGCACTTGCGGGATATACGCAAGGGGATCTTGTCAAGTTCCAAAAATCCATTGGAACACAACTCTCAAGGAGTTAGCTTCATCAAAAGCGACACTAGGAATCAGGGGAGTATTGTTTTGATTTCATGTCCCACATATATTCTTGATTGATATACATTATGAGTGAGCTTGCATGTGTACATTGGGGACAATGTACAACTTAAGTGTGGGGGGGAGTTTCATAGTGCACACATCTTTTCTATTGTTCTTGATTGATATACATGCTCACATAGCCAATGACGGTTCACCTTAGTTGCATTGATTGCATTCTTAAGTTTAGAAGAATTTTCAACATTGAATGTCTTCATGTTCTAGTTTTATTTGAATTTCTAGGAATTTTTGCCTGATTTACATTCGTTGCACTACTCACTCTTTAAACTCTTTTGGATGAGTGAAAGCTACCACTCCGGTAGAAAGAGCTACCACCTCGAAAGTGTGAAAGCCATCTTAGCGGCCGCTTGGGAAAGGGCTACCTTAGAGAATGTGTGAAGCTACTACCGTCTTTGAAATTGGTGTTGCTTTCTTGTTGTAGATAAATAAGTCCCTTATACTTAGAGCTTTGAGGAGTATACTTTAGGTTGACTTCAATGAGTCCACACACTTTCATGATTTTGGGTTTGTTGTCTTTTTGATTCAAGTTTTTAGCTAGAGCTTCTATTTTTCATGTTTATTGTTGAAATTTACCTTACGTGTAGAATGCTCTCTTTGTATACTTTGGTGAACTTAATGCCAAGCACTTCCAATATTTCCTTTATCTATGCACAGAATGGTTAATTTTTGCTTGAGGACAAGCAAAAGCTTAAGTGTGGGCAGTTTGATAAGTGCTTGTACGATATGAATGCGAAGCATTCTTTCCGTATGTTAAGCATTACCTTTCTCGGGTTTTTACACTAATATGTTTGTTTTTATGTTACTTTTATATAGGTAGGATTGTGAGGCCGATTATGTAGGAAAGAAGCCAATGTGGATCATAATGCACTGATTTTGGAGGAAATCTTGCTAAGGTTCAAACGTGAAGACATAGGTCGGGTGTGAGATGCTAGAGTATGTGTCAACCTCCTAGTATTTGAGTTAGCACAACCATTTGGAGGGGCACAAGGGCAGTCATACTCAAGCATTCTGACTTACGCATATAGAACAAGATCTCCACTGACTTTTCCATCATTGAAGAAGCAAAGCGATCCACGACGTGAACATGTGCCTGTTTGCGTTACCTCGATGAAAGTATGGATCCGGGAAGTATTTCTGGCCGGATACTGCAGTAGAGCAGTGTAGCAAAAATGTAACAAAGTACTGTAGTAGCACTATTCACAGACAGCGAAGAAAAATGCAGAACAGAGAATCCACATGGGCGTGTGGAAATTCCACACGCCCGTGTGAAAAATCCACAAGGACATGTGGATTCCAGATTCCAGCCCTATTTAAAGCCGATTCAGCACCGATTTCTGGGATCTTTTCCCCTATCTTTTCTTCCACCTTTCCCCATCTTTGGAGATGCCGGTGGCTAGGGAATGGAGAGGTTTTGGCAAGTCTATAGAGAGGTTTGACGGCCTTCGACACCGTGTTTCCTTTGGAAGAGGGCTATTGTTGGAGCTTTTGTCGGCACCGATCCAGTGAGGTGTGCCCTAGGTTTGATGAAGGGACCTTTAAAAAAGACGCAGCCGATCCACAAGACCTTCGACAAGAACAGAAGGGGGTTTTCATTCATGGATTGCATCTCTATACTTTCGATTTCATTATCTATTGTATTTTGCTCCATGGAGAGCTAAACCTCTAGTGGAAACTTGGGTATTTGTGAACCCTAGGATGTATTCGTTCCATTGAATCTCTTTGTTATGCTTTCAAATAATTGATGTTTATTGTGAGTTCCAATCTTGTATGCTTGATTGTATGAATACTCCCCTAGAGTGACACTAGGGTTGAGAGTTCTTGTTGGTAATTCTTGTGAGTGAGTAACACCATGAGTGTTAGACAAAGCTAGGTTGGAGAGGGTTGAGGGGATGAGTCGAGAGGTACAGGAGCGTCCTCTTTCCCCTCCGATGTGTTAAATTCTACCTCCGTTCCTCGAGTTCTTTGCAGCCACAATAGAGTGAATGGTCTAAGGGATGACCTTCCGCTGGGGCTTAGTTGCGGGTGCAATGGAGTGAAGCGCAGAAGTGATCTTAGTATCTAGGTCTTAATTGTGGTTAGGGATACAATTAGGAGGAGATTTATCACTTGGAATCCCTAGAACTTATTGGAATTCTATCCGAGAGCGAGGTGTTTAGATTGTTCGATTTCTCCTCCGCAATATGTATAGAGTTAGGCATGGTTGACCTTAGATTTCGGATCATGTAATTAAGGATTTCCATGACTCAATGTTGCATCAATTATGAAGTATAATTGAGGATTTTTGCATTTGAAACGATTGTCCTAGGTGAAACAATATCCGGGTACCCCATTTATCGTCGATTGCCTTTCCTATCTTTTACTTGTGCCTCATTTATCTTTTATTATTTTTTATTTGCATTGAGTTTGTTTCCACATCACTTTCAACATATTTTCATTCTAGTTAAATATCAATCTTGGTGGTTCTAATCACTATTCCCTGAGGATTTGACTACCCTCTCACCGGTATTATCACTTCGACACCCGTGCACTTGCGGTTTACACGCATATTCAGACATGTCACAAGTGCACAGGTTGTCAAAGTATTAAAGTACCCCGGTATGTGGGTTAGTCGTATCCACAGTTAATAGTGCTCAGAAGCACAAGTATTGCTATTTAACTAAAGTGCAAATAATTAAAAGGATATTTGAATAATATCAATGCAAATAAAAATAAAGAAAAAAAGAAAGAGAAGCGATTAAAATAAGGAGAGGTAATCAATAGAAAATGGGGCACCCAGACATTGCTCACCCTAGGACTATTATTTCAAGTACAAGACTCCTCAATATACCTCCTAATTGATGTCTAATGTGTCATGGAAATTGAGACACATGGTCCCAAACCTAAGGTCAACTGTGAGTTACCTTCCCACCATGCCCTAGCAAAAACCAAGACACTCGATGACTCACACTGTGTGGGGTTGCCTGAAGATCTGGGACTCCAACTGATAAACCCTATTCCCTAATATAGATCTAACCTTTGTCCAGGCAAAAGACCCTAGTTAAAGCCCCAGCACTAAGGATTACTTCAACATTTCATTCTGTTTCTTATGCAACTAAGCCCCAGAGGAGTTTGCTTCTTAGCACTTTACTCTATTATGACCGCAAATAACTCCTTGAATGTGGAGATAGGATAAATCATATCGGAATAGAAAGGGGACATTCCGCTACCTCTCGACTCACCTTCTGGACCCTCTCCAACCTTGATTTGTCTAACACTTATGGTGTGTCACTCATCCACATGGATTATCAAGATAAATTCTAAACCCTAGTGTCACTCTTAAGGGAAAATCAATGCAATAAACATTAAAGGTTGGAACTCAATTAAAAAATCAATTAAAGAAGCAAAACAAGAGTCAAAGAAACAAATCCTTTTAGGGTTTACATGTCCAATCACCCACTAGCTTTTTAGCTCTCCATGTAGCAAGATATAATCAATAATGAAATCAAAAGTAAAAGCATGCTATCCATAGATAAAACCCCCCTTATAGTCTGTATCGATTATCTTGTGGAGCTGTCTCTTCTTCTCAAAGGGTCTCCTCGTCTAGCCTAGGGCACACCTTGCCGAATCGATGTCGATGAAAGCTCCCCCAATAACACTCTTCTGAAGGAACGTGATGTCGAAGGCCATAAAACCACTCCAAAGACCTAGAAAAGCCTCTCGAAACCCTAGCCGTTAGTGCCTATAAAGATGGGGAAAAAACAAGAAAAGGCTCCCTCTATAATACTAATGTCACAATATTTATAGGGGCTCAAATCTGGCATCCACATGGGCATGTGGAAATTCCACACGTGCGTGTGGATTTTTAGGACTTGTTTCTACAACAATTTTGCTACAATAAAATGCTACAGTACTTCGCAAAAATGCTCCGGATTCCACTCTATTCATCGAGGCCACATGAATGGGCACATATTCATGTCGTAGATCTTGTCACGTCTTCAATGAAACTGATAACTGCTTGCGTGATAAGAATGCAAAGTGTTCTTTCTTTATGATGAGCATTATTTTTAGCAGTTTTAAGTGCTAATACATGTGTATTTGTGTTCTTTTGCGCATGTAGGGTTGTGAAGCTAAGTATTGAGAAAAAAAGAGAAAAGTAGATCATAAACGCATTATTTGGTGGAATCTTGGAAAGAACAAACACGAAGACACAAGTGGGACTCCAGGATACGTGAATGTGTGCCAACCTCAATGAATTCAAGTCATTACAATGAGTTGGAGGGATGCAATGGTAGTCACACTTGCGTATCATGACTTGTACACTGATAATAAAATCTTTACCAATGAAACCTTTGATTGAAGAAGAGTTGCGATCTATGGCATAAACGTGTGCCCATTTACGTTGCCTCGATGAAAAGTGTGGAATTGGGAGTGTTTTTGTTGAGTATTGTAGAAGGTGCTGTAGTAAAATACTGTAGCAAGTACTATAGCAGTTATTGTTCATCGGCGGCTAAAAATAGGATTTCCAGAGAATCCACACGGCCTTGTGGAAATTCCCCATGCCCATGTGGAAATTCCATAGGCTCGTGTGGTAGATCTACAGGGGAGTGTGGATGCCCGATTCCAACACTATTTCAACTGTGATTCAGCCTGATTTTGGAGATTTTTTTCCCCTCTTCTCTTCCACTTTTCTCCATCATTTGGGAAGCCATCGGCTAGGGTTTGGAGAGGCTTTTGGCAAGTCTTTGGAGTGGTTTGAGGGACTTGACACTGTGATTTGTTTGGAAGAAGGTTGTTGGGGGAGGTTTTGTCGCCATAGATCCGGCGAGTTGTGCCCTATGTCAGACAAGGAGACCCTTGGAGAAGACTTGGGTACTCCATAAGACCATCGACACAACTACCGGGGGGTTTTTCTTATGGAACACTTGTTTTTACTTTCAATTTCATTGTTGATTGTATTGTGCTCCATGGAGAGCTAAACCCCTAGTGGGTACTTGGGTTTTGGCAAACCCTAAATGTTATTGTTTCATTGATCTCTTATTATACTTTCCTTAATTGATGTTTCAATTGAGTTCAAATCTTGAGTGCTTGTGGAATGATTTCTCCCCTAGAGTGACACTAGGGCTAAGAGTCCATCTTGGTAACCGTTGTAGATGAGTGACTCACTACGAGGGTTAGACATTACTTGATTGGAGAGGTTGAGAGGGTGAGTCGAGAGGTAGCGGAGCATCTCCTTTCCCCTCCAGTGTGATTTATCCTACCTCAATTTCCTTGGGTTCTTTACGGTCACAATAGAGTGAAGTTTTAGAGGATGAACTCCGCTGGGGCTTAGTTATCCGAGAAAAGAGTGAAGCATTGAAGGGACTCTAGTGTCTGCGGCTTAGATATGACTAGGTGCCTTTCGCCTGGACCAAAGAATTAGGTTTATACATAGAAAGAGGGTTTAGCACTTTGATTCCCTATAACTCCATGCAATTTTATGGAGTGTGAGGTGTTGAGACTGAGTGATTTCGTCGCCGGGACATAGGGATTCCATGTGACAAACCCTATTCCCTAAAATAGATCTAACCCCTTGGTCCAGGTGAAAGATCCCTAGTCACAATTAAGCCCCAGATATTAATGATTACTTCAACGCTTCACTCTGTCACTTGTGCAACTAAGCCCCAGCGGAGTTTATCTCTTAGCACTTCACTCTATTGTGACCGCAAAGAACTCTTGGAACGTAGAGGTAGGATAAATCACATCGGAGGGAAAAGGAGACGTTCGACTACTTCTCTACTCACCCTCTCAACCATCTCCACTCTAGTATTGTCTAACCCTCATGGTGTGTTACTCATCCACAAGGATTACCAAAATAGATTCTCAACCCTAGTGTTCATCGAGGCAACATAAACGGGCACACATCTATGCTATAGATCGCATCGCATCTTCAAATAAAAGCACATTTGATGACAGTCTTGCTAGCTTTGTACAAGTCAGAACACATGAGTGTGACTGTGTTTGTGCCCCTCTAATTTGCATATTTCCTTAAACATAATGGAGGTTGGCACACACTCACATGTCATCAACTAATTGCACTCGCAATCTACTTTGGCTTCTTTCTTTTATATTTGTCTACACAACCCTACATGCACAAAAGAACACAAATACACATGGATTAGCATTAGAATCTGAGAAAAGTAATGCTCATCGTAAGAAAAGAATTCTTTGTATTACTAATACACAAACACTTATCAAACACTCCCACAATTAAGCTTTTGCTTGTCCTAAAACAAAAAAAACTATGAAACATAGAAGAAGAAAATATTGAAAGTGCTTGGCCTTAGGTTCACCAAAGCACGCAAGGGAAGCATTCTACAAGTAAGGAGACTTTGAACGCTAAGTACGAAAAATCAATGCTCTAGCTAATAACTCAAATCAAAAAGGACAGCGAACTCGAAATCGTGTCAGTGTGTGTTGACTCACTCAAGTTGACCAAACATATACTCGTCAAAGTTCTAAGCATAAGGGACTTATTTATGTATAAGACAAAGCAAAGACATGGTAGTAGCTTCACACATCCTCTAAGGTAGTCTTTTCTGAAGCGGCCGCTAAGTTGACTTTAACACTTTCGAGGTTGTAGTTCTTTCTCAGGGGGTAGTAGCTTTCACTCATTCCATGAGATAGCTCTTTCTCTCAATAGGGCATAACTAGTATCCGACTTATGAGAGTAGCTTCATACTTCATAGGTGGTAGCTCTTTCCACCCCAAATGCACAACTAAAATAAACTTTTTTTTTCTTTTTCCAAAATTTTTTTTCAAAATTTACACAAGAAGAAAAACTAATTAGTCCCTTAAATATCAAACTTGAGTTTTCACAAGGTTTCATGAGCGAATTGTGCAACAAGTGTCAATCGGGCAAAAATTCCTAGAAATTCAAGTAAAAACAAGAGCATGAAAACATTCAATGTTAAAAATTCTCCTAGACTTAAGAATATGACCATTGCAACTAAGGTGAACCTCCATTGGCTACATGGGCATACACAATCAAAGCATATGTATAAAACATGTGTAATGTGAACTCCCCTTGACAAGGTCCCCTTGCGTATATCCCGCAAGTGCGCGGGTTTGTCGAAGTAATAATCCCGGGTGAGCGGGGTCGAATCCATAGGGAGTAGGGAGTAAAGACACTTAATTCGATTGTTAGCTATGTGGAGTATCAACAATGATAAGTGTGATAATGATTCGATTCTCAACAATTAAAAGCAATAAGTAAGAGAGCAAAAGTAAGGAGGAGGTAAGGCAATCGATAAAGATGGGGTACTCGGATGATGCTTCACCTAAGATAATCGCTTCAAGTGCAAGAACTCTCTATTATGCTTCCTAATCAATGCAATGGTGAGTTGTGGAAATCCTTACATACATAGTCCCAAATCTAAGGTCAACTATGCCTAACTCTATTCATGTCCCGGATGAGAGATAAAATAATCTCTCAACCTCGCACTCGAATAAAGTTGCAATGAGCTCTAGGGATTCCAAGTGATAAATCGCTTCCTAATTATAGACCTAACACTTTGGTCCAGGAGGAAGGTCCCTAGCCACAATTAATCCCTAGATACTAAGATCCCCTCAACGCTTCAGTCCATTGCACGCAGCTGAGGCTCACTGGAGGTTCATCCCTTAGACCATTCACTCTATTATGGCCGCAAAGAAATCAAAGGAACAGGTAGAATCTATCATGTCGAGGGGGAAAGGGGACGCCTCCCTGCACCTCGCGACTCACCCTCTCAACCCTCTCCAACCTAGCTTTATTTAACGCTCGTGGTGTGTCACTCACTCACAAGGTTACCAACAAGAACTCTCAACCCTAGTGTCACTCTAGGGGAAATGTTCATACAATCAAGCATTCAAGGTTGGAACTCACAATAAACATCAATTTATTGAAAGCATAATAAAGAAGTTCAATGAAACGAATACATCCTAGGGTTCACAATCACCCAAGTACCCACTAGGGGTTTAGCTCTCCATGTAGCTAAGTACAATCAAAGAAATCAAATGTAAAAGCAATGAATCTATAAAGAAACCCCCTGGATGGTCGTGTCGATGGTCTTGTGGAAAGTCCTCTACTCGTCGCAAGGGATCCTTTGTCCGGCCTAGGATACACCTCGCCGGATCGATGCCGACGAAAGCTCTCCCAATAACCTTCTTCAAAATGACGCGCAAGTACTGTGTGGATAATTTCTACATGCTAAAGTACTTGCTACAGTGTTGCTACACTCTTCACCCTGAATAACTTCCCAATTCCATACTTTTATCGGGGTAACACAAACGGGAACACGTTCATGTCATGAATCACTTGTTTCTTCAATGATATACACGTTGGTGGAGCTTTTGTTCTTATATGCATAAGATGGATTGCTCGAGTGTGACTGCCTTTGTGCCCCTCCAAATGGATGTGCTCACTCGAATGCGAGGAGGTTGGCACACACTCTAGCATCTCACACCTGTCCTATGTCTTCGCGTTTGAACCTTAGCGAGATTTCCTCCAAAATAGGTGTATTATGATCCACATTGGCCTATTTCCTTAATACTCGGCCTCACAACCCTACCTGCATAAAAGTAACATAAAAACACACATATTAATTTAAAAACCTGAGAAAAGTAATGCTCAACATAAGGAATGAACGCTTCGCATTCATATCGCACAAGCACTTATCACCCCTCCACACTTAAGATGTACATTTCCCGCAATGTACACATGCAAGCACAGTAAAAAGTATAACATTTAAGATTATATGTGAAGGTGGGCAATTGAAACAATACTCCCCTGAACTCGTAATGGTACATTTGATAGAGCTATATTCCTTTAGTGTTGAGTTCCAATGGGTTGTGCAAACGACACACGACCATGTGAAAAATCACATCGACAGGTGTCTATGACTATTCCTCAATTTCCATACTCATAAGACTATCTGCACATATAAACAAGGGGTTTCAGTGAAGCTCAATAAAAATAAAATAAACTCGAGTATATAAAGATATGAAAATAAAATACAACTTGAGACAACAGAAAATAAAAAATAAACTCAGAAGGATGATCATTTCTGAGTAAAATACTAAAAACATAAAAGCAAAAAGTAAAGATGCCTCAAGCATTTGTGTCGATTCGTTTGGTGCATCTACTGCTCACTGGTGAAGATGATCGTCGGTGTTGCAAAATAAATAAAGATTGGGTAAAGAAAAGAGGAAGAGAAGCTTACCAATGAAATAAGAATGAAAGACTTTGAATGCATCCTGGAAACTTACTCAAATCTCTATAAATGGACGGAGAAGGGTTGGGAAGGTGAAGAGAGGCATTCTCTGAGCATTTCGGAGTTATAGAATGAAGGGGTGCGAGTGGGTTTTAAAGGAAAATGATAAGTTCTTGTGTGTTAAGAATGCGATGTGTTCTTTCCTTACAATGAGCATTAATTTTATCAGATTTAAGCGCTAATGCATGTGTATTTGTGTTCTTTTGTGCATGTAGGGTTATGAAGCTATGCTTGGAGAAAAGATGCCAAAAGTAGATCGTAAATGCAGTATTTGGTGTTATTTTGGAAGGAGCAAATGTGAAGACACAAATGGGTCTCTAAAATACGTGAATGTGTGCCAATCTCAATGTATTCAAGCCATTATAATAAGTTGGAGGGGCACGAAGGCAATCACATTTGCGTATCCCGACTTGTGCATTGATAGCAAGATTTTCACCAACGAGACTTTTGATTGAAGAAGAGTTAATACTATGGCATAAACGTGTTCCCGTATTTGTTGCCTTGATGAAAAGTATGCAATTGGGAGTATTTTAGCGGAGTACTGTAGTAGATACTATAGTAAATCACTGTAGGAAGACAAAATAGCAGTTACTGTTCACAGCCGGCCGAAAATCAGATTTTCAGAGAATCCACACGGGCTTTTGGAAATTATCCATGCCCCTTTGGAAACTCCACAGGCCCGTATGAAAAATCCACAGGGGCGTGTGGATGCCCGATTCCAGCCTTATTTAAGCCGTGATTCAGCCTGATTTTGTGGATCTTCTTTCCCCTTTCTCTCAAACTTTTCTCCATCTTTCAAGAGGCCGTTGGCTAGGGTTTTAAGAGGCTTTTGACACGTCTTTGGAGTGGTTCTCCAAATTCGACATCGCGCTTCACTTGGAAGAAGGTTATTAGGGAAGCTTTCGTCGGCATTGATCTAGCAAGCTGTGCCTAGGCTAGACAAGGGGACATTTGGAGAAGATAAGACTACTCTACAAGACCATCGACACGAATACCGAGGGGTTTTTGCTATGGATTGTTTATCTTTACTTTCAATTTCATTGTTGATTGTATTGTGCTCCATGGAGAGCTAAAGCCCCTAGTGGGTACTTGGATTTTGTAAATCCTAGGATGTTATTGTTTCAATGACCTTCCATTATATTTTTCTTAATTGATGCTTTTAATTGAGTTCCAATCTTGAATGCTTATTGAATGATTTCTCCCTTATAGTGACACTAGGGTTAAGAGTCAATATTGGTAATCTGTGGATGGGTGACACACCATTAGTTGAGAGTGACACCAGTGGAGTTCATTCCTTAATACTTCACTCTATTATGACCGCAAAGAAATCTTAGAATGTGGAGGTAGGATAAATCACACCTGAGGGGAAAAGGGACGCTCCGCTACATCTCAACTCACCCTCTCGACCCTCTCCAATCTTGCTTTGTCTAATCCTCATGGTGTGTCACTCACTCACAAAGATTAACAAGATGAACTCTCAAACCTAGTGTCACTCTAAGGGAGAAATCATTCAACAAGCATTCAAGATTGGAACTCAATTAAAGACATCAATTAAGGAAAACATAATGAAAGGTTAATGAAACAAATACATCATAGGCTTCACAAATTCAAGTACCCACTAGGGGGTTTAGCTCTCCATGGAGCAAGATACAATCAATAATGAAATCGAAAGTAAAACATGTAATCCACAGGAAAACCCACTCGATATTTGTGTCGATGGTCTTGTGGAGTAGTCTCATCCTCTCCAAAGGTCCCCTTGCCAAGCCTAGGGCACACCTCGCTGAATCAATGCTGATGAAAGCTCCCCCAACAACTATCTTCCAACAGAAACGCGGTGTTGAAGCCGTAGAACTACTCCAAAAGACTTGCCAAAGCCTCTCTAAACCCTAGAAACCAACCTCCCAAAAGTTGGAGAAAAGATAGAATAAATGATGATAGATGGATGCTGAAATCGGGGCTATTTGCGGCTTTATATAGGCTGGAATAGGGAATCCACATGGGCGTGTGGAATTTTGACACATTCGTGTAGATTTCTGGAAATATGATTTTCTGGGGACTGTGAACAGTAACTAGCATAGTAAATTGCTATAGTACCTGCTACAGTAATCCATCAAAAATACTCCCGAATCCACACTTTTCATCGAGATAACATAAACGGGCACACATCTATATTGTAGATCGCGTCTCTTCTTCAAGTAAAAACACATTTGACGGGAATCTTGCTAACTTTGCACAAGTCGGAACACATGAGTGTGACTGCCTTTGTGCCCCTCCAATTTACATAATCAATTGATCACAATGGAGGTTGGGACAAACTCATTTGTCTTAGAGCACAACTTTCATCTTCTCGTGTGCTCACTTCAAGATTCTATCAACATAATGCATTCGCAATCTACTTTGGCTCCTTTCTTCTTTATTTCGCTCCACATCCCTATACGGGCAAAAGAAAACAAAAATACAAGTATTAATGACAAAACCTGATAAAAGTAATGCTCAACGTAAGAAAAGAATACTTCGTATTCTCAGCACACAAGAACTTATCAGTTTCATTGATCTTTCATTATGTTTCTTTAATTGATTTTTTTTATTGAGTTCCGTCCTTGGATGTTTATTGTATTGATTTTCCATTAGAGTGACACTAGGATTGAGAATCTATCATGGTAATGCTTGTGGATGAGTGATACACCATGAGGGTTAGACAAAGCAAAGTTGGAGAGGGTCAAGAGGGTGAGTCGAGAGGTAGCAGAATGTCCCCTTTCCCATTCGATGTGATTTATCCAACCTCCACGTTCCAAGAGATCTTCGTGGTCATGATAGAGTGAAGTGCTAAGAGACAAACTCCATTAGGGCTTAGTTGTGCAACCAATAGAGTAAAGCGTTAAAGTAATCCTTAGTACTTGGTCTTAATTGTGGCTAGGGGTCTTTCGACTGGACCAAAGGGTTAGATCAATATTAGGGAATAGGGTTTATCACTTGGAGTCCCTACAGCTTCTTGTAACCCAACACAATATGAGGCGTCGAGAGTACTCCTTTCAGCCAGGGCATAGTGTGAGGGATAGTCATGGTTGACCTTGGGTTCTGTGTGACATAGGATTTCCATGACTTAGACATCAATTAGGAGACATAATGATTGGTCTTGCACTTGAAACAATAGTCCTAGGGTGAGCAATGTCCGGGTGCCCCACTTTCTATCGATTGCATCTCCTATTATTCTATTGCGTCTCTTTTACTTTACTTTATTCCTATTTGCATTGATGTTGTTCACACCACTCTTAAATCATCTTCACTATAGCTAAATAGCAATACTTGTGATTCTGAGCACTATTCCATGTGGATATGACTACCCACTCACCAGGGTACTTTATTATTTTGATAACCTGTTGATCGACACAGAGTGTGAACACACGCAAGCGCACAAGGTCATCAAGTAATAAACCACTCGTGCACGCACAAGTGGGTCGTATTCCCATGGGGCCTGAGGAGCTACTTTACTCACTTCTTACTTGTTGTTTAGCTCACCAATTCCAATTCAAGAGAAAAGAAAGGAGCAGAAAGCAAAAATGAAAAGCAAGAGAAAATCTTAAGAAGTATGACAAAATCAAAACACGGGAAATGCTCAAGGTTTGAAAATGGTCACGGATGTGGGTCCCCAAAGGGGTTACTAAAGTGAGTAGGATATTCAAAAAATTAAGCATGTGGCTAGTTGGACCGAGAAAACCAAAACTTAGGTCATGCCGATGGTCACGGCAATTGACCGCTAACCCGATGCAAGTGTTCAATAAGTAATTCCTTCCGCCCAACTTCCCGCACGATTGCAGGGAGAATGATGGTTTTCACAAGTTAGGGTAGAAACAATAGTAGTTTTCGACTATAGGAATGGAGGGTTACAAATACCCGTTGGTCACGGCGTATTTATATAATAATCACTTCCAAGTTTGGTGGGGTCTAGCACTAAGGCAATGGTTAAGCTACAAAGTGCTACCAAGAATTTGATACATCACTGAATCAAATGTACCAAAACAATCAAGAACACTAAACAAGAATCACAACAAGCCAATCATGCATAAATTACTCAAATAATCCACAAAATCACAAGTTCACCCCTAAGGTTCACCTACATCCGGTGACCTTGGGGTTTAGTTGTTCATGTTCAACAAAGCAACCAAACAATCCATACAAACAAATAATACGAACATGAGAAATACTCCCCCAAAAGGTGAAGACCGAGTGACATTTGAATCCCCAAAGAAAGCCTTCCGAGGAGGCCAATCGAAGGGGTGGCTTCCCATTATCTCCAACCTCCAAGCAATGAAGTCCTTTAGTGGATCCTCCTAGATGTTGCTCTCCCCGCCGAGGAATGCTTGGATTTCCTCTCTTTTTGCCCTCCAAAAGCCCAGGTTCAAGGTGGTGTGTAAGTTCTTTTTAAACCCTAGCCTCCGCCATCAAGAAAATCCTCCTTTTTTGCCTTTAAACACCCAGATCCCTATGGGTAAACAGGTCAGTATACCGGCCGTATGCTGACCCCTCGGGATTTCTAGTTTTCAGCCGAGAAGCCCGTGATGAGCTACAGTAACTGCTACAGTGAACCACTGTAGTGGAACCACTACAGTGTTGTGCTACAGCGTTCCAGGCTCGGAAACGCCATTTTGATACCGAATTCATTTTCAATCGCATCGTCGAGTACCCTAGGGCTTCTATTAGGCCTGAAATACAAAAATAACACAATTTAAACCAAAAAGACATCGATTCAACAAATAAATGTAAAGAATAATACAAAACAAAAACATGCAAAATACATACTTTTAGACGTTTATCATCCGTGCACTTGCAGTATGCACTCGCAAGGGGTGTGTCATCTTCCTTGAATTTATGTAAAACTTTTTCGATTTTCATGTTTTTAGGGAAGTTCTTTTGAAGTGAACCATACCCATACGGCCCCCAAATGGCCGTATGGACAGTACACTTCATGTTTTCATTGTTTCTTCATCTCTTGCACTACATTTTGAATTATATTGTATTCCCCTATGCTTGATTGGGGTTTTCATGGTTTGTATGAATATTAAGGATGTAGAAATTGACAACAATCATGGAGTTATGTTCACACCACATGGTTGACCACATTTTTGGACAAGAAGACCACATAACAAATGTCATTTTGTGATGAGAAACCTAACTCTAAGGACAAGGACTAGCATGGACGCTTTGTCTTATTGTTAGACTTTATTTTCTAGTTTTTGTGTTCTTTTTGTGTTCTCTTTGTGTTTAATCATAGTTTTTACATGATTACTCCTCATCTCTTCTTTGTAAATTTTTGTGGAATGATGATGTTCCCTTTATGCCTTGCAGGGCATTAAGGGAGCTTTGTGAGCCCTCCTTTCATTTGGTGAAAGCCTGACCAGACATGTATAGCTCCCCATACATTATGTTTGGGTCATACCTTGCCAAGTTCACAAGATGAACGTGTAAGTTCGTTTTCACCCTCTTCCATTATTTTCATTGATTATTCTATTATTCTACCATGCTTTTCATGATTAGTGTACATTGGGGACAATGTACAACACTAGGTGTGGGGATGGATGTATTTCATATATTTGGGCCATTAAGTGCATGCTAGTGTAACCCATGATGGCTTGTTCATTTTTGTAAGATTCTTCTAGCATGGATTAATGATTGATGTGAGTTACATGCTTTTTGTGCTTTATTGAATCCTATTTCACCTTTAATATTGTCTTGTGCACTGAATCTTGTGTTGATGCCCTCGGAATAACCAACTTGACTACTCTAACTCTCTTGTATGCTTAACACATGACTTTGAGTACTTGGCCTTAGAATTCTAAGTTCTTTCTGTTAATGAACTATTAAGATCTTCTAAGTCTTGTTAAGCTAGCCCTAGTTTTGTGGCATGTAGAGTAGTCTATGTCAGTATTACTCTGCTAATGAACCATGAATGTGTCTATGTAGATGTAATTGAGTAGTTGGGTAGCTCTTGTGCCTAACTAGTATGTGCACCCTCCAAAAAGTTTTTTTTTGCAGTATACGTTAGTCGCACTAGAAAAAAAATGAAAAAAAAAATAAAAAAAATGACTTGAAATGAAAATAAAAACCCTTGTGATCTTTTTGACTACCTACTTAAGGTCTGAGAAGGAAAAAGGGAGTTAGTTCAAGTTTAAGAGTTAGAAGGATCTTAGTTGTTCATTGAAGTAGCACTAAGCATTTTAAGACTTAGTACTCTTTGCATGTGGAGTGATTAGCATCTAGAGCTGTACTGATTGAAGTCAGTGGGCTAGACCAGGTCAGGGTAGATGAGATAGAAGATTTACACACATGCCACAGACATATAAGTGGTCGGATAGGTTCTTTCTGTTGTGCTTACTGTTTGTAACTTAATATCTGTATATCATTATCCATTGTTTTTAGATTCTTATATTTATTTGAGCCGGAGGTAATACAATTAGCCACTTATCATTCTCTTTGTTTTTCATGATTTGTTTGCTTGGGGACAAGCAAACGCATAGATGTGGTGATATTTGATAAGTGTCTAAATGTATGTATTTTAGTATATGTATTTTATACACATACCATGTATTTTTGGTAGGAATTGATGCCCCTTTTGAGCTTAATCGAGTATTATTTTCTTCGCATGGCATGGAGGAGCCATGGAGAACATGAGGATATTATTTGGGGAAAAAAAGATAAGAAAGCCAAGTCTCACAGTACTATAGCGTATTTCAGTGTAGCAGATTACCATTGCTGAATCACTGTAGCAGTCAATGTAGCACCTGTAGAATTTTTGGGCCAGAAAGTGTTCTAGTTCATACGGCCTCAATCCTACATGGAATTAACCCCAGGATTGACACTGTAGTACTTGGAGGCAAGAGATTTGGCCTAAGCCATACAGCCTCAATGACCTCCTCATTGACCCCGGGATTGACCCGGGGATACATCCACATGGGGATATAAAAGCACATTTTGATGGTAAAGCAAGGGATTTCTTCTTGGCCTTTTGGGCTGCAGCTACCACACTCTCTTGAGGCCTTCCGACCATCTTCCGGCCATCTTCTGGTGATGATCCTTGTGGGAAATGAGCACACAACATCACCAAGAGGGAGAGGAGCAAAGGAGAAGGAGTTGGAGTGAAGATCTACGCCACTATTTTTATCACCATTCGAATCTTCATCCATTCAAGGGGATCACGACCTGGAGGGGGTTTTCATTACTTCTTTTATGTTTTTGTCTTCCTTGTATGTTGTATGTGTGTCCTTATCATGAGAGATTAACTTATTGTTGTGTTTGGATTTGGATGAATCCTAGGGTTCATCTTGTGTAAGAACTTTGGATGTTGTTCTTCATTTAATTTTATGGTTGTTTGAGATTCAATCTTTCGTGCTTTGATACTTAGAATTACATTTATAGAGAAATCCGTAATTCTATTATAAGTTGTATGCATAGATGTAACCTACTCACGCATACTAGATCTAGGAGAGATTGAAAGGGGATACTTGTGCTAACGCACCGAGAGATCAGGTGTTGGTAGCCCTCCATTGCTAGGTTTAAGTAGAAGAAGAGTAGGTTTACTCGTATTAGAGATTTTGTTGAATTTAATGCGACCATAGGTGTGTTGATCCGAAAGAGATTCCGATTGGCATTCGTATGGGATCAAGGATAAGTTACCAAGAGATTGGGGCTAATCTACTCATGAGATCTCTAGGTCTCAACTATCGTCAATACATCTTTTAACCATCCGAGTTTGGGACTTAATGTCAAGCCTAGGTGGATTCCTTGTTCGAACACTCCACTTTCATGCTTGATACTCCCTTATTTGTTTACATCCATGTGCTAGTTACCCTCAATAGGATTATCTTAAGTTAGTTTATATCTTTTATTACCTCTCCACTTATACTAAATTGTAAGCTAGATAAGAGATGAAGAGTGAGTAAAAATACGTCCTTGGTCCAGTGGAATATGATCCCAGTGTCACACACAGGGTATTACTTGGCAATCCCACACAAGGTATTATTTGGCGATACCGTACACTTGAGAGAAAGCAATCAGTTGGTGTCTTGATTTTTACATGCGTGACAAGATCCCTTTGCGTATATCCCGCAAGTGCACGAGTTTGTCGAAGTAATAATCCCGGATGAGCGGGTATCGAATCCACAGGGAATAGGGAATAAAAAATACTTAATTCGATTCTTAGCTATGTGAAAGATCAATGATGATAAGTGAGACAATGATTCAATTCCCAACAATAAAAACAACAAGTAAGAGAGAAAAAGTAAATAAGGGAGTAACGCAATCGATAAAGATGGGGTACCCAGATAATGCTCCGCCTAGGATAATTGTTTCAAGTGCAAGAACCCTCTATTATACTTCATAATCAATGCAATGGTGAGTCATGGAAATCCTTAATTACATAGTCCCAAATCTAAGGTCAACTATGCCTAACTCTATACATGTCCCGGAGGAGAGATTGGATAACCTCTCAACCTCGCACTTGAAAGGGGACGCTCCTGTACCTATCGACTCACCCTCTCAACCCTCTCCAACCTAGCTTTGTCTAACGCTCGTGGTGTGTCACTCACTCAAAAGGTTACCAACCAGAATTCTCAACCCTAGTGTTACTCTAGGGGAAATGTTCATACAATCAAGCATTCAAGGTTGGAACTCACAATAAACATCAATTTATTGAAAGTATAATAAAGAGGTTCAAAGAAACAAATACAACCTAGGGTTTACAATACCCGGGTACCCACTAGGGGTTTAGCTCTCCATGGAGCTAAGTACAATCAAAGAAATAGAATGCAAAAGCAATGAATCCATAAAGAAACCCCCTCAATAGTCATGTCAATGGTCTTGTGGAAAGTCCTCTACTCGTCGTCCAAGGATTCCCTTTTCCGGTATAGGATACGCCTCGACGGAAGCTCCCCTGCCAACCTTCTTCCTAAGGAACGATGATGTTGGAGCCATAGAACCTCTCCAAAACATTGGCTAATAAACCTCGAAACCCTAGCCGAAGCCCTCTCTCAAGTTGGGGAAAAGACGGAGAAAAGAATACCAAAATCGGGGCTAAATCAGCTTTAAATAGGGTGACTACATGGGCTAATAATTTCCACACGCCCATGTGGATTCTCTGTTTCTCTGGTTTGTCAGCCGGCTGTTAGCAGTGCTGCTACAGTATATGCTACAATGTTGCTACAGTGCCCTGCTGCAATATCCGACCTGAATAACTTCCCAATTCCATACTTTCATCGGGGTAACGCACGTTCACGTCGTGGATCACTTGCTTCTTTAATGGTGTACATGTTGGTGGAGCTCTTGTTCTATGTGTATAAGTCAGAATGCTCGACTGTGACTGCCTTTGTGCCCCTCCAAATGGATGTGCCCACTCGAATACCAGGAGGTTGGCACACACTCTAGCATCTCACACCTGACCTATATCTTCGTGTTTGAACCTTAGCAAGATTTCCTCCAAAATTGGTGTATTATGATCCACATTGGCCTATTTCCTTCATACTCAGCCTCACAACCCTACCTGCATAAAAGTAACATAAAAACACACATATTAGTGTAAAAACCTGAGAAAACTAATGCTCAACATAAGGAATGAACGCTTCGCATTCATATCGCACAAGCACTTATCAAACTCCCCCACACTTAAGCTTTTGCTTGTCCTCAAGCAAACATTAAAACATTCTGTGCATTAATGAAGAAAATATTGAAAGTGCTTCGTCTTAGGTTCACCAAGGTATACAACAAAAGTATTCTACAATTAAGGAAAATTTCAACACTAAATACGAAAAAAATCAATGCTCTAGCTAAAAACTTGAATAAAAAAGGACAACAAACCCAAATTTCGTGTATGTGTGTGAACTCACTCAAAACAACCCAAGGTGTACTCCTCAAAGTTCTAAGTGCAAGGGACTTATTTATCTACAAAAGTGACAACAATTTTAAAGATGGTAGTAGCTTCACACATCCTCTAAGGTAGCCATTTCCAAAGCGGCCGCTAAGGTGGCTTTCACACTTTCGAGGTGGTAGCCCTCTGCAGAGTTTCACACGGGTGTGTGGAAATTACCCACGCCCGTGCATGGTTCACAAGGTTGCCCACAGGGGCGAGTCCACGCCCCTGTTTGCTCTCGGGAAAAATCTACCCAACTCTGCAGGAATCCACACACCCGTGCAAAAATTACCCACGGGCGTGTGACAGTCGCATGGTCGTTCACAGGGGTAGTCACACGCCCATGTGTTTTCTCTGGATGACTTAGAAAAATCTGCAGGCTCTACAGAAAATTTCTGAACATGTTTGCACACTCAGAGCCTGCCCTATTATGCAAATTTTACAAGTGCAAAATATGAAATAGAGCTCAAACGACCAAACTTTGCCAATTCAACATGAAAACACACGATTAATTTTAAAAACCAACAACAAAATTGCAGCACAAGCATCTAAAAATTAAGACACCAACACTTAACAATTTATTCATGCAAACAAACTAAAATAAAAGATAAGAAAACAGTAATTGCTTGGGTTGCCTCCCAAGAAGCGCTTGTTTAACGTCACGTAGCTTGACGTATCTTGTCTTACCTCATGGGGGTTCATGAATGAATGTCACCCTCTTACCCATGACTTGAAAGCATGATGAGCAAAGTCTCTTGAGGGTAGAGGGTGTATTATCGTGCTTTGGATCGCCGAGCAATGGTTCATCCAACTTTCTTATTTCATGTACGTCTCCAACAGCCTTTGAGAGTTTTCGATGGCGTCTCCAAGCCATCTTCATTTTCCGGAGCACCTTGTTCAATATCCCCGGGGTAGATGTTACTTCTTCAGTCGACCCAAGCATATTTACTTCTTTATTGCTCTCCTCTTGGTCGAACAAACCTTCATATGGATCTGGGTTGAACATTTCCTGCATGTATTCATCAACAAGCTCATCAGTAGTGTCTAGAAAAAACAAAGTGTCATCAAAATCGAGAGAATGCCACATGACTTCAGCAAGGCGGTAAGTGAGTTTGTCATCTCCAACTCTCAATGTGAGCTTGCCGCCGTCCATGTCAATCAATGCTTTGGAAGTCCGCAAGAACGGTCTCCCAAGTATCGAGGGTACATCCGCATCCTCATCGACATCTAGCACTACGAAGTCAATCAGAAAAATATACTTGTCCACCTTGACAAGCACGTCTTCAATGATACCTCTCGGATGTCTCACCGTTCGGTCCGCCAATTATAAAGTTATCCAAGTAGGCCTAGGCTCTCCTAAGCCTTGCCTTTGGAAGAAAGTGTATGGCATGACGTTGATACTTGCCCCTGAATCCGCCAATGATATTTCCTCAACTAAGTTGCCGATGTTACACAGAATGATGAAGCTTCCCAGGTCTTTCTTCTTGTTCGGCATATTCTTTTGCAGCACCACCGAGCATGAAGCATCTAGCACCACTGAAGCACTCTCCTCCAACTTCCTCTTGTTAGTCAACAAGTCTTTCAGGAACTTCACATACTTAGGCATTTGTGCTAATACCTCTACAAAAGGAATGCTGATGTGGAGTTGCTTGAATAAACTCAAGAAATTCTTATACTGTTCATCCCCTTGGTCATTCTTCAATCTAAAGGGATAAGGGAATCTTGGCTTGAAAGGTGGGGATGCCACCTCTTTCTCTTTCTTTGCTCCCTCCTCAACCTTTACAACCTCGGGTGCGTGTTCTTTCGGCTGAAGAAACATCACCAATAACAATCGGGTAATCGGAGGGAGCATGTCCTCCACCACAACCGGTGCAATTGGTCACGGCCGCAACTTTATTCAAAGCTATGAGATCTAGCTTCTTACTAAGACTCTCTACTTGCGCCGCCAATGAGGTTACCGCATCAATTTCATGGAGACCGGCCACCTTCTTCTTCTCCCTAGCATTCCATTGGTAGCTATTTAACCCCATTTCCTCAATTAATTAACGAGCCTCAACGGGAGTTTTGCTACCTAAGGTACCTCCTGCTGCCGCATCCAAGAGTTGCCTTGTACTCGGGTTCAAACCATTGTAAAAGGTTTGAACAATCATCCACTCCGGGAATCCGTGTTGCGGACACTTTCTCAGGAGCTCCTTGAACCTTTCCCATGTCTCGAATAGAGACTCCAATTCCAACTGAACAAAGGACGAGATCTCATTCCTAACCTTTGCTGATTTTCCGGGAGGAAAATAACAGGCTAGAAAAGCTTCTACCATCTCCTCCCATGTAGTGATTGATGCTCTAGGTATTGAGTGTAGCCACTGCTTCGCTCTGCCCTTCAAGGAAAATGGGAAGGCTCTCAATTTCATGGCATCATCCGTTACCCCATTTATCTTCAGCACATCGCACACATCGAGAAAGCTCTCTATGTGACTATTTGGATCCTCATCGGCCAAACCATTGAATTGTACGGACTGCTGCAACATATGGATGAATGCTGCCTTTAGCTCGAAGTTCTGAGCTGTAATCGGGGGACGCACAATACTCGATTGTGTCCCCAACACTGAAGGTCTGGCATAGTCGGATAGTGTTTGGTGTTGCTCATTCTGTTCTGCCATGTTTTCAAATTCCCCTCCTTCCAAATCAGCTGAAATATGCTATTCTTGCACAGGTGCTTTCCCTTTTCTTCTAAGTGTACGTTCAAGCTCAGGGTCTCCTTCAATCAATATTGATGGATTTTTTCGGGTCATAACCTGGAGCTGCACCAAAAAGAAAGAAAAAGAAAATCAGAACAATGATAGAATAAGAAGATGTGAAATAGAATGTGTGGTGAAATAGCTAAGATAACAAAGTGCAAAGTATCTCTAAACGCCCAGCTTCCCAGCAAGTATACGGGTTTGTCGAAGTAATAATCCCGGGTGAGCGGGTATCGAATCCACAGGGAGTAGGGAATAAAAACACTTAATTCGAGTCTTAGCTATGTGAAAGATCAATGATGATGAGTGTGACAATGATTGAATTCTCTACCTAATTATAGACCTAACTCTTTGGTCCAGGTGGAAGGTCCCTAACCACAATTGAGCCCTAGATACTAAGATCACCTCAATGCTTCACTCCGTTGCACGCGCAACTAAGCCTGAGCGGAAGTTCATCCCTTAGACCATTCACTCTATTATGGCCGGAAAGAACTCGAGGAATGGAGGTAGAATCCATCACGCCTGAGGGGAAAGTGGACGCTCCTGTACCTCTCGACTCACCATCTCAACCCTCTCCAACCTAGCTTTGTCCAACGCTCGTGGTGTGTCACTCACTCACAAGGTTACCAATGAGAACTCTCAACCCTAGTGTCACTCTAGGGGAAATGTTCATACAATAAAGCATTCAAGGTTGGATCTCACAATAAACATCAATTTATTGAAAGCATAATAAAGAGGTTCAACGAAACAAATACATCCTAGGGTTCACAATACCCGAGTACCCACTAGGGGTTTAGCTCTCCATGGAGCTAAGTACAATCAAAGAAATAGAATGTAAAAGCAATGAATCAATAAAGAAACTCCCTCGATAGTCGTGTTGATGGTCTTGTGGAAAGTCCTCTAATCGTCGTCCAAGGATTCCCTCGTCCGGTATAGGATACGCCTCGACGGAAGCTCCCCTACCAACCTTCTTCCTAAGGAATGACGATGTCGGAGCCATAGAATCTCTCCAAAACCTTGGCCAATACCCCTTGAAACCCTAGCCGAAGCCCTCTCTCAAGTTGGGGAAAAGATGGAGAAAAGAATTCCAAAATCGGGGCTAAATCGGCATTAAATAGGGCTGGAATCGGGCGACTACACGGGCGTGGATAATTTCCACACATCCGTGTGGATTCTCTGTTTATCTGGTTTCTCGGCCGGCTGTGAGCAGTGCTGCTACAGTATATGCTACAATGTTGCTACAGTATTAGACCTGAATAGCTTCCTAATTCCATACTTTCAACGGGGTAACGCAACAGGCACATGTTCACGTCGTGGATCACTTGCTTCTTCAATGGTGTACACGTTGGTGGAGCTCATGTTCTATGTGCATAAGATGGAATGCTCGAGTGTGACTGTCTTTGTGCCCTTCCAAATGGATGTGCCAAACTCGAATACGACGAGGTTGGCACACACTCTAGCATCTCACATCGACCTATGTCTTCGCGTTTGAACCTTAGCAAGATTTCCTCCAAAATCGGTGCATTGTAATCCACATTGGCTTCTTTCCTTCATACTTGGCCTCACAACCCTACCTGCACGAAAGTAACATAAAAACACACATATTAGTGTAAAAACCTGAGAAAAGTAATGCTCAACATAAGGAATGAATGCTTCGCATTCATATCGCACAAGCACTTATCACCCGTGCACTTGCGGTTCACATGCAATTCGGTCATGTGTCAGTTCCTCAACCTCAGATTATAAGCCAAACTATATGGATTCCCTTGGGGTTGTGGTCCACCACTTACAAAATCAACTTGCTCCATGGGAGTAATCGATCTACCCAAGATGGGACATTGAACAACATTATGTCCTCCTTCACATGTCTCATATTGCATCACCACTTTTGAGCATGAATTTACTTTCTTGACCATAAGAAGATTAAATCTTAGTATCAATGCGTCAACTTTAGCATCTAAAATGATGGTGGCATCTACCTCATGAACTCCGGTAATTTGGGTATTCTTGTTTTTGCTGTCAAATTAGACTCATTTCTTGCTGATAAGTGCTTGTGCGATATGAATGCGAAGCGTTCATTCCTTATGTTGAGCATTACTTTTCTCAGGTTTTTACATTAATATGTGTGTTTTTATGTTACGTTTATGCAGGTAGGGTTGTGAGGCCGAGTATGAAGGAAATAGGATAATGTGGATCATAATGCACCTATTTTGGAGGAGATCTTGCTAAGGTTTAAACGCGAAGACATAGGTCAGGTGTGAGATGCTAGAGTGTGTGCCAACCTCCTTGTATTCGAGTAAGCGCATTCATTTGGAGGGGCACAAAGGCAGTGACACTCGAGCATTCTGACTTATGCATATAAGAACAAGAGATCCATCAACATGTACATCATTAAAAGAGCAAGTGATTCACGACGTGAACGTGTGCCCGTTTGCGTTACCCCGATGAAAGTATGGAATTGGGAAGTTAATCGGGTCGAAGACTGTAGCAGAGCACCATAGTGATTACTGTAGCAACACTGTTCACAGCCGGCCGAGAAACCAGAGAAACAGAGAATCCACATGGGCGTGTGGAAATTATCCATGCCCGTGTTGAAATTCCACGTAGGGCGTCGACATTATACAGCCCTGCAGCTGTCTCGATTCCAGCTCTATTTAAAAGCCGATTTCAGCCCCGATTTTTGGTATTCTTTTTCTCCATTTTTCCCCAACTTGTGAGAGGACTTCGACTAGGGTTTCGAGTGGTATTGGCCAAGGTTTTTGGGGAAGTTCTACGGCTCGACATCGTGATTCCATTAGGAAGAAGGTTGGTAGGGGAGCTTCGATCGAGGCGTATCCTATGCCGGACGTAAGGAATCTTTGGACGACTTTAGTAGAGGACTCTCCACAAGACCATCGACACGACCATCGAGGTGGTTTCTTTATGGATTCATTGCTTCTACATTCGATTTCTTTGATTGTATTAAGCTCCATGGAGAGCTAAACCCCTAGTGGGTACTTGGATGATTGTGAACCCTAGGATGTATTCGTTTTCATTGAACTTCTTTATTATGCTTTTAATAAATTGATGTTTATTGTGAGTTCCAACCTTGAATGCTTGATTGTATGAATATTTCCCCTAGAGTGACACTAGGGTTGAGAGTTCTTGTTGGTAACATTGTGAGTGAGTGACACACCACTAGCGTTAGACAAAGCTAGGTTGGAGAGGGTTGAGAGGGTGAGTCGAGAGTTACAGGAGCGTCCCCTTTCCCCTCCGACGTGATAGATTCTACCTCCGTTCCTTGAGTTCTTTGTGGCCATAATGTAGTGAATGGTCTAAGGGATGAACCTCCTCTCCGGCCTAGTTGCGCGTGCAATAGAGTGAAGCGTTGAGAGGATCTTAGTATCTAGGGCTTAATTGTGGCTAGGGACCTTCCACCTGGACCAAAGGGGTAGGTCTATATTTAGGAAGAGATTTATCACTTGGAATCCCTAGAGCTCATTGCAACTCTATGCGAGTGTGAGGTGTTGAGATTGTTCGATTTCTCCTCCGGGACATGTATAGAGTTAGGCATAGTTGACCTTAGATTTGGGACTATGTATGTAAGGATTTCCACGACTCACCATTGCATTGATTAGGAAGCATAATAGAGAGTTCTTACACTTGAAGTGATCATCCTAGGTGAAGCATTATCCGAGTACCCCATTCTTTATCGATTGCCTTACCCTCTTCTTACTTTTGCTCTTTCACTTGTTGTTTTTATTGTTGAGAATTGAATAAATTTCACACTTATCACTATTGATATTCCACATAGCTAAGAATCAAATTAAGTATTTTCACTCCCTACTCCCTGTGGATTCGACCCCGCTCACCCGGGATTATTACTTGACAAGCCCGTGCACTTGCGGGATATAAGCAAGGGGAACTTGTCACTTGCGATGCCTTCAAATAATTCTTTAGCCTCGTCAAGATGCTTGTTGCTCTATTAACCACCTACTACTACGTCAATAAGTTGACGGTTTTGTTGATAAGTATCTAAATGTATATATTTTATACGTATAATTCATGTATTATTCATGTATGTTATGACGAATCAATAACATTTTGTGTATAATTTTTTTTTATTTGTGTTAATTGCCTTAAAGAAGCAAAGTCACTATTCACAAGAATGCATTTAGTAAGAAATCAACATAAAATACTACATGTTAGGGTTCTGAACACTGTAAAAAAGTCACATTCATAGCTACAAGAGATTGGCTGAATGCCTCAGAGTTCCATACAGCCACATGGATGCATGTGAGGCTCACTAAAGAATTTTGCACCAGATAGTGTAGATAGATTACTGCAGCAGATCATTGCAGCAGATAATTGTAGCTGAGTTACTGTATTAAGCATGTAGCACTCGATATATTTTTTAAGCTAAAAAGTTTGGGACACTCACAGACATCCTTGTGCCCTCATGGAGCCCGTTAGGATTTGGTGGATGAAATTTGATAAGTGCTTGAGTAGACATATTTCTCTATATGTTTTACATACATTAAGCACCATTTTTACCATAGTTTATGTCTCATAAAGTGTATTTGGTGTTCCTTTGTCAAATTAGGTTGTGAATGCCTTGAAGGAAGAAGAAAGAAAGATAGGTTATGAAGAGACAGTTTGAGAGTTTTTGTACAACATAATGATCAAGGCACAGGAGGAGATCATGTACATAGCAGTGTATCCCAACTTCCAAGAAAATTCAAGCCAATTTGCAAGTTGGAAGGGCACAAAGACAGACACACTCCTATAACCCTATTTGTGTGAAGAATGTAAGAGCTTCCAAATGATGATTCGATGATGAAAAGTCTCATAACTTACTATGTGGATGTGTGCTTGACCATGTGGCCTCAAGAGAAGAGTATGAGAGCTGTGTTTATGAAAAAGTACTATAGCAAATATTTATATTGGTTTACTTTATGTTTTCTATTAAATATTAGTTTATTTGAGTTCCAATCTTGTTTTCTCATTGCTTGCATGTTATATTGATCCTTGTGATTGATTTGTATTGCATGATTTATTAGCTTGGTGAGAGAGAGGTCTCTATTACGGTTAGAACTCCAAAATTGAAGAGGGTTGAGATGGTGAATCATGAGATTGTGGAGTGTCTTCTTTCCCCTCCAATGAGTGCTTCCTATCTCTATAATCCCTAAGCTTTACGCTATCATATTTGGTGTAAGACGTGAGATTGAGAGATTTCTCTGCCGAGACCTTGTAAGGGGTTAGGGATATTTTACCTAGAAGTAGGGTTAGATCTATCTTTAGGAATTGGTTGTACTCTTAGGTATTCCAAGAGTTTATTGCGGTTATATATAATGTGAGGTGTTGAGATTGAGTGATTTCTCTATCGGGACCTCGTAAGGGACTAGTATTGGTGGCCTCGATACAGGGACCAATTGTTCATGGATTAACTCAACTCATCTAGCTTGGTTTAGAAACATTTAGAAAATCTTATGATTCATGTTAGATCCTAGGAGAGCATTGCTTGAGTACCTCATCTTTATTAATTGAGGCTTCCCTTATTTAACTTTACCTTTGCTTGCTTGCGATATTCATATTCTTGCAATTGAGTTCATTTTATCACAATCTTGATTCTGACTAGATAACTGAGAAGTGGTTACTACTAATATTTTCGTTCCCTGTAGATTCGACTATTTAACTCACTGGGTATTTTATTACTTGGACACTCGTGCACTTGCAGAACACAAACGTAAATTGATGTGTCAAGATCAAAAGAAGATCTAAGGCATCAAGAAAAGGGTTTTTTTGACCAACATTTCTTCCCCATCATCATGTAGGGCTTCAAGCGAATGGAGAATGTAGACCTGAGGAGCAAGATCATAGGAGAAAAGAAAGTTGCTATCAAGGAGGTCATCTAGGAGTTCATCAATACCGATCCGCCAGATTCCCATCACCACCTCCTAGTCAAAACATCTAAGCGAGTTTGTCTATGATTTTGATTATATTTGTTATGTATTTTGAGATCTCTCTCTTATTCATGTTGAACAAGACTCCCATGGTCACCGAGAATCTGGTGAACCTTGGGATGAAGTTGCTTGTATAGATGTTGTGATTTACTTTTATTGCATTTGGTTTGATTTGTGGTTCAAGATTTGTGTACTCTGATGTGTTAGATTGCATGAGAACTCTGTGGTTCAACTTCTAGGTTGTACGTGGTTGTCATAAATGCCTAAATGTATATATTTTATATACATATTTGTGTGCATGATTTATTTATTTCTTGATGAATCGATGCCCTTTTATGGTCTAAATTGGTTTCATTCGTGTTACAAGTATAAAAGAAGCCTAGGTGAGCTCAACAATGTCATTCAAGAAGAAATCAGCACCAAAAATGGCAAATTAGAGCCATGGACTAGTAGCACAAACATTTATGTAGAAGTTACTGTAGCAACTTGCGTGAATTTTCGGCAATTGATTGGAAACATCATGGCCTATATGCCGACCGCATGCCAGGCCGCATGGTTTTTAGAGGGTTCTAGGGCATCTTTTTTAAGGTGTGTTCTTCTTCTTGGAGCACACCACCATCACCACTCATCATTTGAGCTAGAATAAGGCTTTAGAGAGCATCTCCGATTGGGAAATATAAGGGGAGAGCGTGATTTAGTGAGATCTACTCCTAATGCACACATGTAGTAGATTGAACATGATGAAGGAGCTTCTTCACGGGGTTTCTCAAGTGTCATTCGGCTTCTCATTTTTGACGAAGTTGATGTTACTTTGTTTAATTATTTTCATCGACCTTGTTGTGTATGTTACTAGCATGAACAACTAAACCACAAGGTCACCGGATGTAAGTGAACCTTGGGGATGAACTTTTATATATTCGATGCTTTAATTTATTTATTGCATTTGGTGTGTTTCTGATCCATGTGACAACGCCCTTTTGTGTGTGTACCGCAAGTTCACAGGTTTGTCGAAGTAATAATCTCAGGTTAATGGGTAGTCGAATCCACATGGAATAGTGATTAGAAACACAAAGATTGCTATTTAAATAGAATGAAAATGAATTAATAGTGATGTAAATAAGAATCAATGCAAATAGAAATAAGAAAAGAAGAAGGAGGTGCAAATAAAAGATAGGAGAGGCAATCGATGATAAATGGGGTACCCGGACAATGCTCACCCCAGGACTATTGTTTCAATCGTAAGACCAATAATTATGTTTCCTAACTAATGTCTAATAAGTCGTGGAGATCTTTAAACACAAGGTCCCAAACTTAAGGTCAACCATAACTAACGCTACACTATACCCGACGGAGAAATCTCTCAGTCTCAACACCTCACACTGTGCTAGGTTGCTTTAGGCTCTAGCGATTCTAAGTGATAAACCAAATTCAATAAAATAGATCTAACCCTTTGGTCCAGGCGAAAGACCCCTAGGCACAATTAAGCCCTAGATACTAAGGATTACTTCAACGATTCGCTCTGTTGTTTGTGCAACTAAGTCCCAGCGGAGTTCGTCTCTTGGCACTTCACTCTATTATGACCGCAAAGAACTCTTGGAACGTGGAGGTAGGATAAATCACACCAGAGGGGAAAGGGGCGTTCCGATACCTCTCAACTCACCCTCTCGACCCTCTCCAGTCTTGCTTTGTCTAACCCTCATGGTGTGTCACTCACTCACAAGGATTACCAATGTACGCTCCCAACCGTAGTTTCACTCTAAGGGAAAACCAATAAACAAGCATTCAAGATTGAAATTCAAATAAAGACATCAATTAAAGAAACATGATAGAAAGATCAAGGAAATAATAACATCCTAGATTTTACAAGTCCAAGTACGCACTAGGGGTTTAGCTCTCCATGGAGCAAGATACAATTAATAATGAAATCGAAAGTAAAAAGCATGCAATCCATAAGTAAAATTCCTTTGTATTCATGTCGATGGTCTTGTGGAGTAGCCTCATCTTCTTCAAAGGTTCCCTTGTCAAGCCTAGGGCACACCTCGCCAAATTGATGCTGATGAAAGATCCCCCAATATCTATCTTTCGAAGGAACGCGGTGTTGAAAGCCATAGAACCACACCAAAAGCCTCTCTAAACCCTAGTCATGAGCGCCTTCAAAGATGAGAAAAAGATGCAAAGAAAGATCCCCAAATCACCTGAAAATGACTTGGCTTTAAATAGGCTAGAATCGGGCATCCACAGCGGCGTGTGGAAATTCCACACGCCCGTGTGAATCTCCAGGAAATCAATTTTCTACGGCCTATGAACAGTAAGTACTACAGTACTTTGCTATGACAAACTGATACAGTACTCCGCCAAAATACTCCCGAATCCACACTCTTCATCGAAGCCACATGAACGGGCACACATCCATGCAGTAGATCGCATTGCTTCTTGAACAAAATCATATTTGACGACAATTTTGCTAGCTTTGCACAAGTCAAAAAACATGAGTGTGACTGCCTTTATACGCCTCCACTTTGCATGTTCACTTGAGCACAAGGGAGGTAGGCACACACTCACATGTCTTTGAGCTCAACTTGTGTCCTCATGTTTGTTCACTCCAAGATTTCATCAACAAAGTGCCCCCACGATCTAGTTTGGCTACTTTCTTCCATTATTGTCTCCACAACCCTATATGCACAAAAGTAACATAAATACACATGTATGAGCGATAAAATATGAGAAAGGTAATGCTCATTGTAAGAGAAGAATAGTTCGTATTACTAATACACAAGCACTTATCACCATGCTTGGCGTATTTTATGGTATTAGTATGTATAAGAACTCTGTGTATTATTTTTTAGGTTTTACTAGGTTGCGTGACCATCGCCCTAGCATTAAACACACCTAGCTTGGAAGGGATACATGTATAAATATGCCGTGACCATCGGGTATTTTGTACTACTCCATCATTATGGTTGAACCCAGTGTGTGTTCCAGTCCTAACTTGGGATTTCCTCGCTTTTAATGCAATTATAGGAGGCTTTAGATATTACTCCTACCGAATTAGGGGTCTACTCTGTGAGCATCAGGTTGGCCTACCTTAGAAATCCCTTGGTCCATATCACCACTTGCATGATGATCTTAGCATTCTTCGCACTTTAGTAGCCCAGGGTGGTCCGCATCCATGACCATTCTTACATCTTGATCCTCACCACATGAATTATTCTATAGTTTTAGCACAACACTCGAATTGTTAGGCCAAACACCACATGAATAGGTGTCTCGGGCCATGGGAATTTGACCCCCTCGTTCTTGCACTAGGGGTAATACTTGACGACCTGTGCACCTTCATATCGAAGACAAACCAAGTTTTTGGCGCTGTTGTCGGGGACTCACGCGTAATACTCATAAAACATAGAGTTGGTTGATTTGTCTATTATTTTGCTTCATTGTTAATCTTGTTTTTATTTTCGCTGTTTGTGTATATTTATCTCCATTCTATTATTTGCATCTCTTTATATTGCTTTATTGCTATTTCTAAGGGTTCATTCTTACTCCTGTAAATACTTCTTCCCATTGCTTTTGAGTATAGCTCGGACTAACAATTGCGTCATTGGTTACCATTTATAGGATCCTTATCCCCTTCACTCAAGCAAGCCATTTGGATGGTGTAACATATATTTCGGCAATGAACAATGGATGGGGTAGTGTTATAATGAACCAACCACCCTAACTAGAGAGAGTCAAAGGGTTCAGAATTTCTTTGAGCAGTATACGGGATCAGATGGGATAAACCTCATAATGGATACTTACTTGCCTGATTGTAAACCTAAAATTGATAGTGACGAACCAAGAAGTGACTTTGAAAATCCCTCAGAATTAATGAAGATAAATAAGGAAGAGGCAGATCATACACCAAGAAGTAACTCATGTCTGACTAAGGAGAAGGTTTAGATCATGTAAAAAGATTCTAGTAATGGCAACTCATCAGAGAGGGAAGATGGAGATGTTGAAAAATTCAATCTCAGGAATTATGGGAGACAAAAGTCATCAATTGAGGAACCTCTAGAATTAGAGCTGAAACCACTCCCTGAACACTTGGAATATGCCTTTTTTGGAAGAAGGATCCAAGCTCCCAGTTATTGTTACATCTGACTTCATGGCTGAGGAGAAGGAACGACTCCTAAGTTTGATGAAGAAGCATAAAAATGCAATTGCATGGATGATAACTGCTTGTGTGATAAGAATGTGAAGTGTTCTTTCCTTATGTTGAGCATTACTTTCAACAGGTTTAAGCGCTAATACATGTGTATTTGTGTTCTTTTGCACATGTAGGGTTGTGAAACTAAGTATTGAGAAAAAAAAGCCAAAAGTAGATCATAAACGCATTATTTGGTGGAATATTGGAAGGAACAAATGCGAAGGCACAAGTGGGACTCCAAGATACGTGAATGTGTGCCAACTTCCATGAATTCAAGTCACTACAATGAGTTGGAGGGGCACATAGGCAGTCACATTTGCGTATCGTGACTTGTGCATTGATAATAAGACCTCCGCCAATGAAGCTTTTTATTGAAGAAGACGGGCGATCTACGGCATAAACGTGTGCCCATTTATGTTGCCTCAATGAAGAGTGTGGAATTAGGAGTGTTTTGACAGAGTACTGCAGTAGAGTACTATAGTAAATCACTGTAGTGAAGTACTGTAGCAGTTCATGTTCATAGCCAGCCGAAAAAAACTGATTTCCAGAGAAACCACATGGGCGTGTGGAAATTTCCCCACGCCCGTGTGGAAATTCCACAAGCATGTTGGAAAAATCTACAGGGGCGTGTGGATTCCCGATTCCAGCCATATTTAAGCACCGATTCAGCCTGATTTTTGGAATCTTTTTCCCCTCTTCTCTTCCACTTTTCTCCATCGTTTGGGAGGTCGATGGCTAGGGTTTAGAGAGGCTTTTGGCACGCCTTTGGAGTGGTTCTAAGGATTCAACACCACGCTCCACTCGGTAAGAATGTTATTGGGGGAGCTTTTGTCGGCACCAATTTAGCGAGATGTTCCCTAGGCCGGACAAGGGGACCTTTGGAGAATACTAGGCTGTTCCACAAGACCATCAACACGATTACTGAGGGGGTTTTCTTATGGAATACTTGTTTTTACTTTTCATTTCATTGTTGATTGTATTATGCTCTATGGAGAGCTAAACCCACTAGTGTGTACTTGGATTTTGTAACCCTAGGATGTTATTGTTTCATCGATCTTTTATTATGCTTTCCTTAATTAATGTTTTAATTGAGTTCCAATCTTGAATGCTTGTTGAATGATTTCTCCCTTAGAGTGACACTAGGATTGAGAGTCCATATTGGTAATTGTTGTAGATGAGTGACACACTACGAGGGTTAGATATTGCTTGATTGGAGAGGGTTGAGAGGGTGAGTCGAGAGGTAGCGGAGTGTCCCCTTTTCCTTCCGGTGTGACTTATCCTATCTTCATTTCCTTGAGTTCTCTGTGATCACAATAGAGTGAAGTTCTAGAGGATGAACTCCGCTGGGGCTTAGTTGGGTGGGCAACAGAGTGAAGCATCGAACTGACTCTAGTGTCTGGGGCTTAGTTGTGATTAGGGACCTTCCACCTGGACCAACAGGTTAGGTCTATACATGGGAAGAGGGTTTATTACTTGGATTCCCTAGAACTCCTTGTAACTTTGCATATTGTGAGGTGTTGAGACTGAGCGATTTCTCCGTCGGGATATAGTATAGAGTTAGTCACAATTGACCTTAGATTTGGGATAGTGTGCTTAAGGATTTCCACGACTTATTGAGCATTGATTAAGAAGTATAATAGTTGATCTTGCACTTGAAACATTAAACCTAGGGGGAGCATTGTCCGAGTACCCCACTTCTATCGATTGCCTTATCTCTCAATTTTATCAGTGCCCCTCATTCTTGTTTCCTTTATCTTTGTTTACATTTCATTTTCTCAATGCAATCATTGTTCACTTCCGCTTGCTTATGTAGCAATTTAAGTATTTTTACTCCCTACTCCCTGTGGATATGATACCCCACTCACCTGGGATTTATTACTCGACAAACTCGTGGACTTGCGGGTCACACGCAAGGGGCGTTGTCAATGGAAAATCTCTGATATTAAAGGGATTTGTCTATTTTTCTACACGCACAAGATTCTCATGGAAGGCATTCCCAAACCCAGGGGGAAGTCCAGTGCAAGTAGTTGCAAAAAAGAGGGATGACTGTTATCACCAATGAGAAAAATGAGCTTGTTCCTACCCGAACCGTTACAGGCTGGAGAGTGTGTATAGATTACAGGAAGCTCAATGATGCTACGAGGAAAAACCACTACCCCTACCCTTCATCGACTAGATACTTGAACGTTTGGCAAGGCACTTATACTATTGCTTCCTAGATGGTCTCTTCGATTACTTTCTGATCCCAATTGCCAAGAGGATCAAGAGAAGACCATTTTCTCTTGTCCATATGGTACACTCGCTTACCGCTGTATGCATTTCGGGTTGTGCAATGCTCCAGCTACATTTCAGAGATGTATGTTGCCAATTTTATGAAGATATGGTGGAAGACATTATGGAAGTTTTTATGGATGACTTCTCAGTCTTTGGTGATTCATTCGAGTTGTGTCTCAAAAAACTTGAACGGGTTCTAAATAGGTGTGAGGAAACAAATTTGGTACTAAGTTGGGAAAAATACCACTTTATGGTCAAGGAAGGCATTGTGCTCGGGCATAAAATTTCACAAAAAGGGATTGAAGTAGAAAGAGCGAAAGTTGCCACCATCAAGAAACTTCCCCCACCTACTTCAATGATGGCTATCAGAAGCTTCTTGGGACATGCCGGGTTTGATAAACGCCTAAATGAATGTATTTTATATGTATTGATCTTGTATTATTTGGGTATATCTTAAGGATTTGATGCCCGTTTAAGTATAAATTTGTTATTTTTGTCTGCAGATCTTAAATGAGCGAGCGAAGCTCAGCATGCTGCGCCATGGGTGCCCATGCGTGAGGTTTTGACTCGGAATTTCACAACCCTCGGACTGTGAGTAGAAACATCAAGCAAAAGATGTAGCAAAATCAATGTAGCTGAGTACTGTAGCACCAACTTATTTTTCTCGGGCGAACGCGTAGTAGAGCTTTCACGGGCTCCATGCGCCCGCATGGAGCCCGTATGGACCTGACGGGATATATTTCGGACTGAACTCTTAGGGAAAAGGGGGAAGGTTTTTGGAGGAGGCTTTTGGGGGAGTTCTCGGAGCCAACTTCCAACAGTTCAGAGGAGGCAAGATCACATGTTTTGGAGAAAGGGAATCAAAGGGAGAAGCTTGATTTGGCTAGATCTTCATCGATCTCTTTTTGG
>NC_052471.1:19301112-19366388 GCF_009730915.1 Dioscorea cayenensis subsp. rotundata
TTCTTGCTTGTTTACTTCTTCTTCGTATTTGATAGCATCTTGATCTCATCCCACTCATTGATTTGATTTGGCTAATTAACAAAGTTTTAGTCGTTGCTAACTTCTGGCCTATTCCTTGTGGATTTGACTACCCGACCTTTGGGTATTTTATTACTTTCGACACTTGTGTACTTGTGATACACACACGCAAAGGGTGTGCCAAGTTTTTTGCGTTGTTGCCGGGAAATAGGATTTTTAGAAACACTTGTATTTTATTACTTTTAGCTATTCTCCATCTATTCTATTCCACATTTTCGTTCTTCCATCGTTCTAATTTATTTTTCTTTTCTTGATTTCAGCTATAGTTTATGACTCAAGGCAACCCTTTGACATTAGTTGAAGGAGACCTTGAAATTGAGCGTAGAATTCATAGTCAGGGAAAGGAACCTGTGTAAGAATAGAAATTATGCAGCTGAAATAGAGGTTGAAGGATCTAAGAATATGGCTGAACATAATAAGTGCACTTGCGGTACACACTGCAAGGGGTGTGTTAGTGCCTATCTCGACCCACCTATAGATACATCCATGCCATTCTCAGCAGATCAGTGAACGGTCATGGTGATAGTACTGGAGTCTTCAGTCATCAAGAGCTGTTATATTTGTACTTGATGGTATAGAGCGAGCCTCTACACTTTGGGATATATCGTGGCTAAGTATTTGCGTCATAAGGGACAGTACGTCAGTGTTGGAGTTTTATTTACAGGCCCATACATCACTTGACTCGTCATGGGGATGTGTCTAGTTGAGGCGATTAGAGGGGTAAAGAAGGTTATCATTCCATCCCTCTCTTGGACTAGAGACTATAAGATTGATGGGCATGGTTCGAAGATATGGACCTAGCACTTATGTGATGATCATGCAATCATAAAAGTCGTCAGATGGTAAAAGTGATGAGGCAGAGGGTTCTCAGCATGCTCCACAGCCACAACAGGAGTTGATGGACACCGATGTACCCCCTGCAGTATAGGAGCCTCCTCCAGTGCATATATTCTCTCCATCCCGAGCCCATAATCAACTTGAGAGGCTCTAGAGTGCTATAGGCCTATTACAGGTAGACTTGGCAGAGGTTTGCTCAACTCAGGCTGCGAACTACACTGAGGTGATGGCACATCTTACTACACTTTAGTAGATTCTTGAGCAAGACATGACCTCACCATTTATGATGAGACCTCGAACATCACCAGGATCACCTACAACACTAGCAGCACGACCACTAGCAGCAGCACCACCAGCAGCAACAGATGACACCGACACTTGAGATGGTCTTGTGAGTCTTGGAATTGAGGATTATTCATTAGCATGGTCATGTGGCAATCCATATGGGCGTGTGTGCTCCACAACCCGTTGGAACTCAACTCTCAATGAATATAGCTCTATCAAATGCACCATTAGGAGTTTAGGGGAGTAGTTTTTCAATTACCCATCTTAACACATATGCTTTACTTGGTTTATTCTCTATTGAGCTTACATGCGTACATTGAGGGCAATGCACATCTTAAGTGGTTGGGGGGTTCACATTACACATGTTTTATACTTATGCATTTTATGTTCATGCTCATGTAGCCAATGATGGTTCACCTTTGTTGCAAAGGTTATATTCTTAAGTCTAGTAACATTGAATACCATTATGCTCTAGTTTTTCTTGAATTTTTTTAAAAATTTTTACCCGATTATCTCTTGTTGCACTATTCATTCATTAAACCTTTGTGAAAACTCAAGTTCAAACACTTAAAGGACTGTAGTAGCATTCTTTTAGTTCAAATAGTCACAAAAAAAAGTTGTGTTTTGTTTGTGCATTAGGGGTGGAAAAAGCTACAACCTATAAGTATGAAGCTACTCTAATAAGTCAGATACTAGTTATACCCTAACGAGAGAAAGAGCTATCTAATAGGATGAGTAATAGCTACTACCCCGGTAGAAAGAGCTACCACCTCAAAAAAGTGTGAAAGCCACCTTGGCGGCCGCCTAGGAATGGGCTACATAAGAGGATGTGTGATGATACTACCTTCTCTTTTTGTTTATAAATAAGTCCTTTTTAATAAGAACTTTGAGGTAGTACATATTGGGTTGACTTGAGTGAGTTTACACACACTTACACATTGTCGGGTTTTTCATCCTTTTTGATTTAAGTTTTTAGCTAGAGCAATGATTTCTCTTATTTGGTGTTTGAATTTTCCTTACTTCTAGAATGCCTCTTTTGCATACTTTTGGTCAACCTAAGGCCGAGCACTTTCAATTGCTCCTCTAAAATTTTTTAGTGATTTATTTTTACTTGAGGACAAGCAAAAGCTTAAGTGTGGGGGAGTTTGATAAGTGCTTGAGTATAAGTATTATTAATTATACGTTTTCTTATATTGAGCATCACTTTTATCAGTTTTTATGGCTCATTCGTATGTATTTTTGTTCTTTTGTGTAGTTAAGGTTGTGGAGACAAGTTAGGAAGAACCAACTAAACAAAGCATGAATAAACTCCATGGCACACCCCTTGCATGTGTGTACCGCAAGTGCACGGGTCGTCGAAGTAATAAAAAAATATTCCGGTGAGTAGGTAGTCAAATCTATAGGGAATAGTTGTTCAGAAACACAAAAATATTGCTATCTAGCTAGAGTGAAACCAAATTGTGATGTTGCTTCAAAATATCAATGCAAAGAAAAGTAAAAGAGAAAAGAGAAAGCAAGAAGAGTAAGGAGAGATAATCGATGGTAAGATGGGTTCTCGGACAATGCTCACCCAAGAACTATTGTTTCAAGTGCAAGACTAATATTATGTCTCCTAATTGAGGTTTAATGAGTCATGGAGATCCAAAGACACATGGTCCCAAACCTAAGGTCAATCGTGACTAGCCTTTTACACTATGCCCCGGCGGAAAGGGATACTTTTCGACACCTCACGCTGTGTAGGACTTCTTAGAGCTCTAGGGATTCCAAATGATAAACCCTATTCCCCAATATAGATCTAACCCTTTAGTCCAGGTGAAAGACCTTGATGCACCCCTTGTGAGTGCGTACCGCAAGTACACCGGTTGTCAAAGTAATAAAGTACCTTAGTGAATGGCTAGTTGTATCCACATGGAATAGTGATAAGAAAAACAAGGATTACTATTTAACTATGATGAAGATGATTCAAGAGTGGTGTGAACAATATCAATGCAAATAGAAATAAAAGAAAATAAGAAAGAGACACAAGAGAATAATAGGAGAGACAATCGATAGAAAGTGGGCCACCCGGACATTGCTCTCCCTAGGACTATTGTTTCAAGTGCAAGACCAATCATTAGGTCTCCTAACTGATGTTTAATGAGTCGTGGAAAGCCTATAACACACAGTCCCAAACCTAAGGTCAACCGTGACTAACCCTACACTATGCCTCGGCAAAAAGGAGTACTCTCGAGGGCTCACACTGTGATGGGTTGCAAGAAGCTCTAGGGACTCAAAGTGATAAACCCTAATTTCTAATATAGATCTAACCCTTTGGTCGAGGCAAAAGACCCCTAGTGACAATTAAGCCCCATCACTAAGGATTACTTCAACGTTTCACTTTGTTGCTTGCACAACTAAACCCCAGCGGAGTTCCTCTCTTAGCACTTTACACTATTGTAACTGCAAAGAACTCTTGGAACGCGGAGGTAGGATAAATCGCATCAGAAGGGAAAGGGGATGTTCCGCTACCTCTCGATTCACCCTCTCGACCCTCTCCAACCTTGCTTTGTCTAACCCTCATGGTGTGTCACTCATCCACAAAGATTACCAAGATGGATTCTCAACCCTAGTATCACTATAAAGGAAAATCAACTCAATAAGCATTTAAAATTGGAACTCAATCAAAAACATCAATTAAAGAAACATAATAAAAGGTCAATGAAACAATATCATCTTAGGGTTTACAAGTCCAAGCACCCACTAGGGGTTTAGCTCTCCATAGAGCAAGATACAATCAATAATGAAATCGAATATAAATGCATGCAATCCTTAAGTAAGATGCCCTTGTAGTCTGTATCGATGGTCTTGTGGAGTAGCTTTGTCTTCTCCAAAGGTTCCCTCGTTAAGCCTAGGGCACACCTCGCCGAATCGACGTCGACTAAATGCTCTTCCCAATAACTATCTTCTGAAGGAACATGATGTTAAAGGCCATAGAACCAATCCAAAAACCTAGCCAAAACCTCTCCAAACCCTAGCCACAAGTGCCTCCCAAGTTGGGAGAAAGATGGAAAAAAAGCTTTCTTCAAAACGTTTCAAGTTGCGGCTTAAATAGGGCTGGAATCGGGCATCCACACGGGTATATGGAATTTCCACACACCAGTGTGAATCTCTAGGAATTGAATTTCTACGAGCTGTGAATAGTGACCACTACAGTAATTTTGCTACAATGATTTACTACAGTAAATTGCTACAGCTCGTTAAATGCTCCCGAATCCACACTTTTCATCGAGGCCACATGAACTTACACACATCTATGTAGTAGATCACGTTGTGTCTTCAATAAAATTATATTGATGAAGATCTTGCTAGCATTGCACAAGTCGGAACACATGAGTGTAATTGCCTTTGTGCTCCCTCCAAACTATGTATTCGCTTGACCCTCAATAGAGGTTGGCACACACTCACACATCTTTGAGCACAACTTGTGTCTTCTCATTTGCTCACTTCAAGATTTTATCAACAAAAATGCATCCATGATCTATATGCATCCACGATCTATTTTTGGTTCCTTTCTTCTATGCTTGTCTCTACAACCCTAGATGCACAAAAGAACACAAATACACATGCATAAGCGATAAAATCTGAGAAAAGTAGTGCTCAATATAAGAAAAGAATACTTCATATTACTAATACACAAGCACTTTATCAGACCCCTAGTCACGATTAAGCCCTAGCACTAAGGATTACTTCAACACTTCACTCTGTTGCTCGCGTAACTAAGCCCCAGTGGAGTTTGTCTCTCAGCACTTCACTCTATCATGACCGCAAAGAACTCTTGGAATGTGGAGGTAGGATAAATCACGTCGGAAGGGAAAAGGGACATTTTGCTACCTTTCGACTCACCCTCTCAACCCTCTTCAATCTTGGTAAGTCTAATCCTAATGAAGTTGTCATCCCTTGAAAGGATTACCTAGAAAGATTCTCAACCCTAGTGTCACTCTAAGAAAAAATTTAATCAACATGCACACAAGATTGAACTCAATTAAAACATCAATTAAAGGAAACATAATAGAAGTCAATGAAACAAAATCATCCTAGGGTTTACAAGTCCAAGCATCTACTAGGGGTTTAGCTCTCCATGGGCAATACAAAGTCAAAGATAAAATCAAAGATAAATGCAAGCAATCCATAGATAAAACCCCCTTTTCGTCCATACCGATGGTCTTGAGGGGCCGCCTTATCTTCTCCATGGACTCCTTTGTCAAGCATAGGACACACGTCACCGAATTAATACCGACGAAAGCTCCTCCAATAGTTCTCCCCCAAAGGGAATCGATGTTGAATGCCATAGAACCACTCCTAAAACCCAGCAAAAGCCTCTCCAAACCTTAGCCATGCTGGCCCAAAAAGATGGGTCCAAGATAGGAAGAAGATCCCCAAATAAAACTCTCAAAGCGGTATTTATAGGGCTAAAATCGGGCATTCACACGGGAATTTGGAATTTCCACATTGCCGTGTGAATTTCCAAGTCTTCTTTTCCCTGCACTCTATGAACAGTAACTATTTACAGTGATTTGCTATAGTAAACCACTACAGTACTTCGCTCAAAATACTCCCAAATTCATTTTTCTTTATTGAGACCACATGATTGGGCACATATCCATGCGGTATATCATGTCACATCTTTAATTAAAACACATTGATGAAGCTCTTGGAAATGTTACACAAGTTGGAACACATGAGTGTGACTGCCTATGTGCCCCCTAATTTGTATATTCACTTGAGCATTTTGGAGGTTGACACACACCCACATATCTATGATCACAACTTGTGCCTTGACCCCTTGTTTGATACAAGAATTCAACAATCGCGTCCATAATCTACTTTTGCTTCTTTTCTTACAAACTTGTCTCCACAATCCCTAAATCCACAAAAGAACATAAATACACATGAATGAGCCATAAAATCTGATAAAAGTGTTGCTTAATGTAAGAAAAGTATACCTCGTATTACTTATACACAAGTACTTATCACTCCCTCAAAGGTTGGAGGCCGAATGACGCTTGGATCCCTTGGTGATGAGCTTCTAAAGATGACACTCAAGGGGTGGCTTTCCTCATCTTCAACCTCCTCAAAGTGTGGATTGAAGGGTGGATCTCGTCATATCTCACTTTCCTCATCGTTCTCTCCTCAAAAATGCCCCCCTCCCCCAAACTCTTCTTCAAGCTTAAATCTGGAGTTGTAGTGGTGAGCTCTAAGAACAAAAGTCTTCTTGCTCTTTAAAATGCCCTAAAACTTTATTTAAAACCCCTCTCAGGATACCATGAGGCCTGGCATACGGTTGGCATACGGGCTGTGAAGATTCCAAAAATTCGCGTAAGTTGCTATAGTGAACTGCTACATTAAAACTGCTACAGTATTCACTCCCCGTATGGCTACCTGCATGAAACTCGAGACTTAGCATATGGTTCAGTGTAAGAAAAGTATACCTCGTATTACTTATACACAAGTACTTATCACTCCCTCAAAGGTTGAAGGCCGAATGACGCTTGGATCCCTCGGTGATGAGCTTCTAAAGATGACACTCAAGGGGTGGCTTCCCTCATCTTCAACCTCCTCAAAGTGTGGATTGAAGGGTGGATCTCATCGTATCTCACTTTCCTCATCGTTCTCTGCTCAAAAATGCCCCCCTCCCCAAAACTCTTCTTCAAGCTTAGATCTGGAGTGGTAATGGTGAGCTCTAAGAACAAAAGTCTCCTTGCTCTTTAAAATGCCCTAAAAATTTATTTAAAACCCCTCTCATGATGCCATGAGACCTGGCATACGATTGGCATACGGGCTGTGAAGATTCCAAAAATTCGCGTAAGTTGCTATAGTGAACTGCTACATTAAAACTGCTACAGTATTCACTCCCCGTATGGCTACCCGCATGAAACTCGAGACTTAGCATATTGTTCAGGTTTCCATGCTACAGGCGTGCTACAATATTGCTATAGTGCCCGGGCTCTAAAATGCCATTTTCGATGCTGATTTCTTTCTTGAATTGCGTAGTCGAGCTCACATAAGCTTCTTTTATGCGTGCAACACGAAAAGAAACAAATTTAGACCATAAAAATTCATCGATTCTAAGAAATACACAAATCATACATTACAAATACATATAAAATACATACATTTAGATGTTTGTCAGTAAAACTCACGACCCATCTTCTCCATCTCCTTATGGCCATGTCCTTACTCTCGTAAGCAGCTTGTAAGCATTTGAGTATAAATAAATCTAATGAGGATTTTTAGCACAATCTTTGATTTTTTTTCTTAGAGGCGAGGTTAGGGAAAAAATGAGGTGAATCTCTAGTGCTCCATAGGTGGTTTTTTGAGGAGATTTGGATACATATTGAAGGGAAGGAGATCGTAGCCATCAAGCTCACCTTGGTTGTGTTCGTGAAAGGTTCCTTCAAGTTTTTTGGTGATCTATCACAAGTATGATTGAGAAGAGGGTCTATGTTTACATTCATTCTCTTTGTATCTTGTAACTTGGATGATTTTCCTCCATTAATGGAGGGTTAATTTCTTAGATGTTTGGACATAGTTGAACTCTAAGGTTTATCTTTTGATATTGGTTGTGGATTTATGGGATTTCACTTGTTTTCCATATTGTAATCCATATTATTTGAATCTAATTGCCTTTTTGAATAATTGATTACTATTGTGGCGAAAGCCCTAGTTATCATACTCGATATGCTTTATGATCAGTAGACAAAAAAATTGGATACTTTAGAGACCTCGTCTTCCTCAACTCTCCCAAGTGTGTTAATGAGAATTTCTATGTTCATCATGTGGAATAGATTTTAGAATAAATCATATCACTATTCTGTATTCGAATTAGGGTAATTTCTGTTCATAAGGGAAATTACCTACTTAAGAAATTCATGTTAACTCACATTGAGGTTTCATGGAATGTTAATGCGATTGTGTGATGATTGTATCAGCACTGTACCGATTCAGTTACTCTTCATCCATGAAAGAGGGGTTTAGTATGATTTAGAAAATCTTTCAGTTCAAATAGTATTACATGCTTAGACAACATTTCTCCTACACTTTATGAAACCCTAGAGGGATACTATGCCCAGACAACATTTCTTCCCCTGATTTCTCTACTATTTTATTTTGTACTTTGTGTCTTTACTTTCTTTTGTTCACAAACATCAATCTTTTGGTTAGGCTAATTTTAAGAACTAGAATTATGACTAGTACTCTCATTTTTCCTTGGGACTGACATCCCGCTTCTTAGCTCTTTAATATACAATCGACACTTACACTTGCGTTCTTATCAAGCCTGCACTTCACTACTAGGAGAAAATATATTTTGATGTAAACCCTAGATCTGTCTATGAAGATCATGGCCATTAAGCACAGGCGTGCTTGTGTCAAGAATCAATTTTTAAGCCTCGAAGTTAGGTTTTCAAAGGGGTTCGGTTGAGGATTTTGGAAGCAGCTTTTGGACGATCTTCAAAACCATCCATCTAGGTGTTAGAGCTAAGGTTTTGAAGCACGATTTAGAGTGGAGCTAAGCCAATGAGAAGAACCTCAGAGCACAATCGGAGAGATTTGAGAAGTAATAAGGAGTCCATGGATTCTTGTTTAATTGTTTTCTTTACCTTTTTCCATATTGTGTGAACCCATAAGGGGCTAATCGCTCTTTGGTATCCCCGGACTATTGAAACCTTGTTGATAATGTGTAGTTGATTTACTCTTTTGTAATGACTATGGAGCTTTATTGGTTTTTCTTTTGTTAAAAAATATTTTTCATAACTTGTGGTTTAATTGTGGTTTAATTCTAGCATGAAAGCACAATGGATTAAACCACAAATTAAACCCAAGCAATGGAATTAAGTATCAATCATCCAAAATATATGATGAACCTCCCAAGGTTTTACAAACATCCAGTGGCCTTAGGGTCTAGTGTGCCATCAAACAAATGCAAGCAATAATGTAGATCAAAACACAATAAAAGTTCCATAGATGACACTCCCTAGATGAAATGATGAAGAAGAAAGTGGAGATCGGGGACGAATGATGCTTCCCCCTTCCAAGCATTACCAAATGACGCTTCCCCTAGCCGAAGGCCATTTTCCGGTCCTAAGACTCTTTCCTTCTTGATGGTGGATCTCCCTTTGAAAGATAATGTCTTGAAGCCTCTCAAGCCCTTGAACTTCTCCTTCAAAGATTTCTTTGTTTCTAGGTTTTCTTCTCTCCTAAATGGTGGCCAGAAGCATCCTTTTTCAGCTCTAGAAAGTTGCTTTTATACCCTTAGGTCATACCGGCTGTATGGGGTCTGTATAAAGACCATATGAATCACAAAACATTGAGAATTCATAGCATATCGCGGTTAATACCGGAGTCCATACGGCCTGTATGTGGGCCACATGGAGACCACATGACTTAGGCCAAACTCTCTATCTCGAGAAATCTCTAGGTACTACAGTAGCTATTATAGTGAAATAGTTATGGTACCCCAGCTTATAACAATATGCTATAGTACTCAGCTACATTAATCTACTATAATAAATATGCTATAGTGCTGCAAAACCTGATTTTTCCCTTTTTGTTTTTTTAACCCTAATCATGTCCTCGTGTTCTCTATGGCTTCTCTGTGCCCTACAAAGCAAATAATAGACAATTAAGTATAAAACATGTATCAATTCTTATAAAAATACATGCTAATTGTATAAAATATGTATAATATAAAGTATACATTTAGACACTTATCAAAATATCCCCACACCTAAGCATTTTCTTATCCCTAAGCAAACAAATCATGAAAAACAAAAAGAATGATAAATGACTAAATGTATCACCTCCGGCTCAAATGAATATAAGAATCTAAAACCAATGGATAATTATTTAAAGATGTTGAGTTACAAGCAAGAAGCATGAAAGAAAGATCCTGCCCCACCTCTTATATGTCTGTGCCGTGTGTGTGAATCTTTTATCACACTTGCCCTGATCTGGGCTAGCCTAATGACTACTATTAGTAGAACTCTAGATGCTAATCACTCCACATATAAAGAATACTGAGTCTTAAACTACTAAGTGCTACTTCAATGAACAAGTAAGATTCTTCTAACTCTTGAACTTGAAACTAAAGTCCTTTTCTTCTCAAAACATCAAGTAGACAATCAAAAAGATCAATAGGGTTTAATTTTATTTTATTTTTTATTTTTTTTTGATTCTGACTAATGTAGACTTCATAAAAATCTTTGTGGAGGATGAACATTCTGGTTAGGCACAAGAGTCACCCAACTACTCGATTACAGATCTACATAGACGCATTCATTCTTCACTAGCAGGGGAAAATTGACATAGACTCCTTTTTTTTTATTCACCCTAGATCACGTCTTTAGACTACTCTACATGCCACAATACTAGAACCAGCTCAATAAGACTTAGAAGTTCTTAAGAGTTCATTGAAGGATAGAACTTAGTATTTCTAAGACCAAGTACTCAAAGTTGCGTGTTAAGCATACAAGAGAGTTAGAGTAGTCATGTTTTCCTTTCCCCTAAGGCATCAATGAAACATTAAGTGCACAAGACAATACTAGAAATGAAATAGGGTTCAAGAGAACATAATAATATGTAACTCACATCAATCTATAATACAAGCTAGAAGAGTCTCACAAGAATAATCAAAACCATCATTGGTAACACTAGCATATAAACAATAGCCCTAATACATGAAATGCAACCATCCCTCACACCTAGTGTTGTACATTGTCCACAATGTACATTACTCATAAAGTGTAAAAAGTGCTTGTGTATAAGTAATATGAAGTATTCTTTTCTTACATTGGGCATTACTTTTCTCAGATTTTACCATTTATTCGTGTGTATATGTGTTTCTTTTGTGCATATAGGGTTATGGAGACAATTGTGGAAGAAAGGAACCAAAAGTAGATCGTAGATGCATTTGTTGATGAAGGCTTAGAGTGAATAAACATGAAGACAGAAGTTATTCTCAAAGACATGTGAGTGCGTGCCAACCTCTATTGTGCTTGAGCAAATATACAATTTGGAGGAGGCACAAAGGTAGTCACACTCATGTGTTTCGACTTGTGCAATACTAGCAAGATCTTCGTCAATGTGATTTTATTGAAGACACAATGCGATCTACTGCATAGATGTGTGCCCATTCATGTGGCCTTGATGATAAGTGTGGATTCGGGAGTATTTTGGTGAAGTACTGTAATAGTTTATTATAGAAAATCACTGTAGTAGTTACGTTTTGAGGGATCCTTTTCTCATCTTTTCCCCATCTTTAGAGACGCTCACGGCTAAGGATTTGGAAAGGCTTTGGCTAGGTCTTTGGAGTGGTTTAACGGTCTTCGACACCGCGCTCCTTCGGAAGATAGTTATTGGGGAGCTTTTGTCGAGCATCTATTCGGCGAGGTATGCCCTAGGCTTGACGAGGAAACCCTTGGAGAAGATGAGATGACTCGACAAGACCATCGATACGGACTATAAGGGGGTTTTACTTATGGATTGCATGCGTTTTATATTTGATTTCATTATTGATTGTATATTGCTCTATGGAGAGCTAAACCCATAGTGGGTACTTGGACTTGTAAACCCTAGGATGATTTTGTTTCATTGACCTTTTAATACATTTCTTTAATTAATGTTTTAATTGAGTTCCAACCTTGAATTCTTGTTGATTTGATTTTCCCTTAGAGTAACACTAAGGTTGACAATCTTTATTGGCAATCCTTGTGAATGAGTGACATTTCATTAGGAGTAGACAAAGCTTGGTTAGAGAGGGTCGAGAGGGAAAGTCGAGAGGTAGCGCAATGTCTCCTTTCCCTTTTGGTGTGATTTATCCTACTTCCACATTCCAAGAGTTCTTTGTGATCACCATGGAGTGAAGTGCTAAGAGACGCACTCCATCGGGGCTTAGTTGCACAAGCAACAGTAGTGAAATGTTGAAGTAATCGTTAGTGCTGGGGCTTAATTGTGAGTAGGGGTCTTTCGCATGGACCGAAAGGGTTAGATCTATATTAGGGAATAGGGTTTATCACTTGGAGTCCCTAGAGCTTTAAGCAATCTTGCACAATGTGAGGTGTCGAGAGTATTCCTTTCCGCCGGGGCATAATGTAGTTTTAGTCACAGTTGACCTTAGATTTGGAACCATGTGTTTTAGGATTTCCACGAGTCATTAAGCACCAGTTAGGAGACATAATAATTAGTCTTGAACTTGAAATAATAGTCCTAAGGTGAGCAATGTCCAGGGTGCCCCATTTTCTATCGATTGTCTCTCCTACTATTCTATTGCGTCTCTTTTCTAATTTCTATTTGCATTGATATTGTTCACACTACTCTTGAATTATCTTCACTATAGTTAAATAGCAATTCTTGTGTTTCCGAGCACTACTCCCTGCGGATACGACTAACCACTCACTAGGGTAGTTTATTACTTCGACAACCCCGTGCACTTGTGGTACACACACGTAAAGTGTGTGTCAAAGAGCAAGGCAAAATAAAGCAATGAAAACAATAGAGGAGGTTAAAAATGAATTTCCCAGGTTTATTTTGTGCACGTGGTGAGGTGTGGCCTGACAAAAGGTACGACCGAGCTATACATTTTAGGTTTGGTTTCCACTCCACATTTGAGGTGGGCTCACCAAATTCTCTTAATGCCCTTCAAGGCAAAAATGGGATATCATAATTCCACAAAAAAAAAAATTCAAACAAAAAGATAAATACTATGGAGTAGTCAAACAAACACACTAGATGAAAGAAAGTATAGTTCTACACAAAAGGCTAGTAGGGCAGGACCTTTGCTAACTCTGTAGTACAACACAAACACATAAGCTGAAAATGAAATAACACAACAAACTAGGGCAAATAATGATAAGTGCTTGTGTATTAGTAATAGAAGTATTATTTTCTTACGATGAGCATCACTTTTCTAAGATTCTATCGCTAATACATGAGTATTTATATTCATTTTGTGCATATAGGGTTGTGGAGACAAGTATAGAAGAAAGAAGCCAAAGTAGATTGCGTTTACACTTTAGTTGATGGAATCTTGGAGTGAACAAATGTAAAGACACAAGTTGTGCTCAAAGACATGTGAGTGTGTGCCAACCTCCGTTGTGTTAAAGGAAATATGCGAATTGGAGGGGCAAAGTGTGGATTCAGGAGTATTTTTGCCAGAGTGCTGTAGCAAATCGCTGTACAATTTATTGTAGCAATTACTGTTCACAAGCCATAGAAAATCGATTTCCTGGAGATTTACATGGACATGTGGAAATTCAACACGCCTGTGTGGATGCCCGATTCTAGCCCTATTTAAGTCGCGATATCAGCCCGATTTTAGTATCCTTCTTTCCATCTTTGGGCTATCTGACAAGGTCCCCTTGAGTATATCCCGCAAGTGCACGGGTTTGTCGAAGTAATAATCCCAGGTGAGCGGGGTCGAATCCACAGGGAGTAGGGAGTAAAAACACTTAATTTGATTCTTAGCTATGTGAAAGATCAATGATAAGGAGTGTGATAATGATTCAATTCTCAACAATAAAAGCAACAAGAAAGAGAGCAAAAGTAAAGAAGCGGGTAAGGCAATCGATAAAGATGGGGTACCCGGATAATGCTCCGCCTAGGATAATTGTTTCAAGTGTAAGAACCCTCTATTATGCTTCCTAATCAATGCAATGGTGAGTCATGGAAATCCTTAATTACATAGTCCCAAATCTAAGGTCAACTATGCCTAACTCTATACATGTCCCGGAGGAGAAATCGAACAATCTCAACACCTCGCACTCGTATAGAGTTGCAATGAGCTCTAGGGATTCCAAGTGATAAATCTCTTCCTAATTATAGACCTAACCCTTTGGTCCAGGTGGAAGGTCCCTAACCACAATTAAGCCCTAGATACTAACATCACCTCAACGCTTCACTCTGTTCCACGCGCAACTATGCCCCAGCGGAAGTTCATCCCTTAGACCATTCACTCTATTATAGCCGCAAAGAACTCGAGGAACGGAGGTAGAATCTATTACACCGGAGGGGAAAAGGGACGCTCCTGTACTTCTCGACTCACCCTCTCAACCCTCTCCAACCTAGCTTTGTCTAACACTCGTGGTGTGTCACTCACTCACAAGGTTACCAACAAGAACTCTCAACCCTAGTGTCACTCTAGGGGAAATGTTCATACAATCAAGCATTCAAGGTTGGAACTCACAATAAACATCAATTTATTGAAAGCATAATAAAGAGGTTCAAAGAGACAAATACATCCTAGGGTTCACAATACCCGAGTACCCACTAAGGGTTTAGCTCTCCATGGAGCTAAGTACAATCAAAGAAATAGAATGTAAAAGCAATGAATCCATAAAGACACCCCCTCGATAGTCATGCCGATGGTCTTGTAGAGAGTCCTCTACTCGTCACAAGGGATCCTTTGTCTGGCCTAGGATACACCTCGCCGGATCGGTGCCGACGAATGCTCTCGCAATAACCTTCTTCCAAATGATGCGCGATGTCAGAGCCGTAGAACCTCTCCAAAAACCTAGCCAATACCCCTCAAAACCCTAGCCGAAGCCCTCTCGCAAGTTGTGGAAAAGATGGAGAAAAGAATACAAAAATCAAGGATGATTCGGCTTTAAATAGGGTTAGAATTGGGCGACTACACGGGCGTGGAGGCTTCACGTGCCCGTGCGGAATTTCCACACGGGCGTGGGTAATTTCCACATGGCCGTGTGGATTCTCTCGAAACTCGTCATTTTTCGGCCGGCCGTGAACAATAATCGCTACGGGTGTTTGCTCATCGTAACCTAATACGAGTGCTATGCCAAAAAAATACTCCCGAATCCACTTTTTCATCGAGGTAACATAAACGAGCACACGTTTATGCCGTGGATCGCTTTGCTTCTTCAATGACGGATAAGTTGATGGAGATCTTGTTCTATGTGCATAAGTCGGAATGCTTGAGTGTGACTGCCCTTGTGCCCCTCCAAATGGTTGTGCAAACTCAAATACAGGGAGGTTGGCACACACTCTAGCATCTCGCACCCGACTTATATCTTCGCGTTTGAACCTTAGCGAGATTTCCTCCAAAATCGGTGCATTGTGATCCACATTGGCTTCTTTCCTTCATAATTGGTTTCACAACCCTACCTGCATAAAAGTAACATAAAAACACACATATTAATGTAAAAACCCGAAAAAAGTAATGCTCAACATAAGGAAAGAATGTTTCGCATTCATATCACACAAGCACTTATCAAACTCCCCCACACTTAAGCTTTTGCTTGTCCTCAAGCAAAAATTAAACATTCTGTGCATCAATGAAAAAAATATTGAAAGTGCTTGGCCTTAGGTTCACCAAAGTATACAAAGAGAGCATTCTACAAGTAAGGGAAATTTTAACATTAAAAAAACAAAAAAATCAAAGCTCTAGCTAAAAAAACTTGAATAAAAATGACAACAAACCCGAAATCGTATGCGTGTGTGAACTCACTCAAAACAACCCAAGGTATACTCCTCAAAAATTCGAGTACAAGGGACTTATTTATCTACAAAAGTGACAACAATTTCAAAGATGGTAGTAGCTTCACACATCCTCTAAGGTAGCCCTTTCAAAAGCGGCCGCTAAGGTGGCTTTCACACTTTCGAGGTGGTAGCTCTTTGTACCGGAGTGGTAGTTTTCACTCGTCCTATGAGATAGCTCTTTCTCTCATTAGGGCATAGCTAGTATCCCGACTTATGAGAGTAGCTTCATACGTCATAGGTGGTAGCTCTTTCCACCTAACAAGCACAATAAAAACTATTTTTGTTTCTTTTTTTCTTTGTATTTTTCCATCAGAATTTGCACAAGAAACAACTATAACTAGTCCCTTTAACATCAAACTTGATTTTTCCAATAGAGTTTAAAAGAGTGAGTAGTGTAACAAGTATAAATCGGGTAAAAATTCCTAGAAATTCAAGCAAGAACTAGAGCATGAAAACATTCAATGTTCGAAATTCTCCTAAACTCAAGAACACAATGCTTGCAACTAAGGTGAACCGCCATTGGCTATGTGAGCATATAACAATCAAGAACAATAGAAACGATTTGTGCGCTATGAAACTCTCCCTCCCCCACACACACTTAAGTTGTACATTGTATTCAATGTACACATGCAAGCTCACTCATAATGTATATCAATGAAGAATATATGTGGGAGAAGCAATCAAAAACAATACTCCCACGACTCCTAGTGTTGCGTTTGATGGAGCTAAGTCCTTGGGTGTAATGTTCCGACGGGTTGTGAAGCTCACACGGGCAAGTGCCGAAGCACCTTGGCTGTTTCCATGACAAAGTCTCAATTCCCATGATGACAAAACCATCTGCACGCATACACAAGGGGGTTCAGTGAAGCTCAATAAAACAAAAACAACTCGAGTATACAAAAGATAGAGCAATGAATACAACTCGAGACAACAAAATGAAAAATAAACTCGGAAGGAAAAATCTTTTTATGAGTATACAAATCCAAAAATAAAAATGCGAGAAAATAAAATGCGAAAAAAATAAGAATAAAAGAAGGTAAAAGACGCCTCAAGTGTCGGTGTCAATAGGTAGTACATCCATTTTCAGCTTCTGTGGTGAAGATGAGCGTTGGTGCTCGCAAAAATAAATGAAGATTGGCAAAGAAGAGAGAAAGAGAAGCTTACCGACAAAATGAGAATGAAAGACTAGAAAACGGCCGCAAAACTCAATTAATAACCCTCTAAAACGATGGTGAGAGGTCAGGAGAGAGCAAGGATATGTTCTCAAAATGTATGAGGGTGAAAAGATGAAGAAACCCGAAAAGATTTTAAAGAAAACCTGCGGTTCTACCATATCTGTAAATCCACACGGGCGTGTGGAAATTACCCACGCCCGTGTGCCCGACCCACAGGGGCAGACGCACGCCCCTGTGGACTCTCCATGCAACCGTGAAAATTCTCTAAGACCCACGCCCGTGTGAAAATTCCACACGGGCGTGGATATTCACAAGCCCAACTCACAGGGGCAAACACATGCCCCTGTGTCTTCTCGGGATGGAGAGATCCTATGCAGAGATTCGCACGGGCGTGCAAAAATTACCCACGCCCGTGTGTGGTTCACAAGGTCGCCCACAGGGGCGAGTCCACGCCCCAGTGTGCTCTCGGGATAAACCACCCAACTCTGCAGGAATTCACACGCCCGTGCGAAAATTACCCACGGGCGTGTGACAGCCGCATGGTCGTTCACAGTGGCAGCCGCACACCCCTGTGCCTTCTCTGGATGAGCTCGCAGTGCAAATCCACTGGCGTGCGGAAATTCCACACGCCCGTGTGTTTTCTCTGGATGCCTTAGAAAATTCTGCAGGCTTTGCAGAAAATTTCTTTTACCATGTTTACACACTCAGAGCTTGCCCTAATATGTAAGGTTTACCAGTGAAAAACATGTGAAATAGCTCAAACGAACAAAACTTCACCAAAACACATGAAAGCACAAGATAACACCAACGGTTCACAAGAAAAGCATAGCAATGACCTATAAGAATCAAAACACCAACACTCAAGCTCTTATTCATGCAAACACTAAACTAAAAACTAGGAAAACAGTAATTGCTTGGGTTGCCTCCCAAGAAGCGCTTGTTTTGCGTCACTAAGCTTGATGTACCTCTTCTTTACCTTATGGAGGCTTGAAAAGAGTATGTTCCTGTCGACTAGACATATCCCTTAAACCAAAAATTTGCTTGCCGGGGTGGAATATTTGTTGGAGAGTCCAACCATCTTACCTTTGGCCTCCAAGGAAACAATTTGGGTTGGGAATTGTCCAAACTTAGGATAGGTGGGTCATTGGATGGTTTCAATCTCCTACCCACATCTTCTCCCAAACCCAAAATCTCTTTCTTGCAATTTATGAATTGATCAATCCCAAAGAGTAGTGCTTGTTCCATTACCTTAGGATTTACTTCTTCTTGTGTATTTTCAGCTTGAAAGGAACATGACACTAGCAAATCCCCTTGAAAATTTTCTCGCTCACAAGCACAATCTTCATTCACATTGTCCAAAATCTCAAAATGGTATTCAGCTTCTCCCTTTTCATTTTCTACACCAATGTACTCAATTTGCCCAACTTCTTCATTGTCGTTCACTACCACATCATCTCTACAAGGAACTTGAATTGCTTGCTCAAATGCTTGTTGGTCCTTGGAGAGTGTTTCAAGTATCCCTCCTAATTGATGCTCAAGGTTTTTAAAGGAGGCTTCATAACATCTTAGTGTGGTCTCCATATTTTGGACGCAGACATCGGATGCTTCAATGAAGTTAGCTAATACTCTTTTGCAACTCAAGTGCATCCTCTCCGAGTATCTCACCCGCTTTGACATTCCTCTTGAGGTGCCTCCCAATGTTGTTCACCATTATCCCATAATACGTTTGGGTAGCCCACTTCAATTGGATGATATGCGTTGTAACATTGAATGTTCTGTTGTTGTGAAGCAAAAATTCTATCAACTTTTTTTCACTCGTAGCTTCAACTCTGCAAATGTAGAGCAACGATCTGGGTCAATCATCATTTAAAATTCTTGCAAGAAAAAGTAAGACAAGACAAAAGAAAACAAATGAAAATGATGGAAGAATAAGAAAGTGTGAAATAAAATTTAGAACAAATCGGAACGGTGATAGAGAAGAGATGTGAAATAGAATGAAGGGTAAATAGCTAAGAAAACAAAGTGCGAGTATCTCTAAACGCCTACTCCCCGCAACGGCGCCAAAAACTTGACAAGGTCCCCTTAGTGATATCCCGCAAGTGCACGGGTTTGTCGAAGTAATAATCCCGGGTGAGCGGGGTCGAATCCACAAGGAGTAGGTAGTAAAAACACTTAATTTGATTCTTAGCTATGTGAAAGATCAATGATAAGGAGTGTGATAATGATTCAATTCTCAACAATAATAGCAACAAGAAAGAGAGCAAAAGTAAAGAAGGGGGTAAGGCAATCGATAAAGATGGGGTACCCGGATAATGCTCCGCCTAGGATAATTGTTTCAAGTGCAAGAACCCTCTATTATGCTTCCTAATAAATGCAATGGTGAGTCGTGGAAATCCTTAATTACATAGTCCCAAATCTAAGGTCAACTATGCCTAACTCTATACATGTCCCGGAGGAGAAATCGAACAATCTCAACACCTCGCACTCGTATAGAGTTGCAATGAGCTCTAGGGATTCCAAGTGATAAATCTCTTCCTAATTATAGACCTAACCCTTTGGTCCAGGTGGAAGGTCCCTAACCACAATTAAGCCCTAGATACTAAGATCACCTCAACGCTTCACTCCGTTGCACGCGCAACTAAGCCCCAGCGGAAGTTCATCCCTTAGACCATTCACTCTATTATAGCCGCAAAAAACTCGAGGAACAGAGGTAGAATCTATCACACCGGAGGGGAAAGGGGACGCTCCTGTACTTCTCGACTCACCCTCTCAACCCTCTCCAACCTAGCTTTGTCTAACACTCGTGGTGTGTCACTCACTCACAAGGTTACCAACAAGAACTCTCAACCCTAGTGTCACTCTAGGGGAAATGTTCATACAATCAAGCATTCAAGGTTGGAACTCACAATAAACATCAATTTATTGAAAGCATAATAAAGAGGTTCAAAGGGACAAATACATCCTAGGGTTCACAATACCCGAGTACCCACTAGGGGTTTAGCTCTCCATGGAGCTAAGTACAATCAAAGAAACAGAATGTAAAAGCAATGAATCCATAAAGAAATCCCCTCGATGGTCATGCCGATGGTCTTGTGGAGAGTCCTCTACTCGTCGCAAGGGATCCTTTGTCCGGCCTCGGATACACCTTGCCATATCGGTGCCGACGAAAGCTCTCCCAATAACCTTCTTCCAAACGACGCGCGATGTCAGAGACGTAGAACCTCTCCAAAAACCTAGCCAATACCCCTCAAAACCCTATCCGAAGCCCTCTCGCAAGTTGGGGAAAAGATGGAGAAAAGAATAAAAAAATCGGGGATGATTCGGCTTTAAATAGGGCTGGAATTGGGCGACTACACGGGCGTGGATGCTTCACGTGCCTGTGCGGAATTTCCACACGGGCGTGGGTAATTTCCACACGCACGTGTGGATTCTCTGAAACTGTTATTTTTGGCCGGCTGTGAACAGTAACTACTACAGTGTTTACTACAGTAACCTGATGCAGTACTATGCCAAAAATACTCCCGAATCCACCTTTCATCGATGTAACACAAACAGGCACACGTTTATGCCGTGGATTGCCTTGCTTCTTCAATAACAGATAAGTTGATGGAGATCTTGTTCTATGTGCATAAGTCGGAATGCTTGAGTGTGACTGCCCTTGTGCCCCCCCAAATGGTTGTGCAAACTCAAATACGGGGAGATTGGCACACACTCTAGCATCTCGCACCCGACTTATATCTTTGCGTTTGAACCTTAGCAAGATTTCCTCCAAAATCGGTGCATTGTGATCCACATTGGCTTCTTTCCTTCATAATTGGTTTCACAACCCTACCTGCATAAAAGTAACATAAAAACACACATATTAATGTAAAAACCCGAGAAAAGTAATGCTCAACATAAGGAAAGAATGTTTCGCATTCATATCACACAAGCACTTATCACTATCTTTTCTCCACCTTTGGAGACGTCCGCAGCTAGGGTTTGGAGAGGCTATGGCTAGATTTTTGGAGGGTTTTACGGCCTTCGGCATCGCGTTTTCTTCAAAAGAGAGTTATTAGGGGAGCTTTCGTCAGCACCGATCCGGCGAGGTGTGCCCTAGGCTTGACTAGGGGACCTTTGGAGAAGATGCGGCCACTCCACAAGACCATTGATACTGAACACCAAGGGCGGTTTTATTCATGGATTGCATATTTTTACTTTTGATTTCATTATTGATTGTATTTTGCTCCATGAAGAGCTAAACCCCTAGTGGGTACTTGGACTTGTAAACCCTTGGATGATGTTGTTTCTTTGGCCTTTTATTATTATTTTTTTAATTGATGTTTTAATTGAGTTCCAATCTTAAATGCTTGTTGAGTTGATTTTCACTTAGAGTGACACTAGGGTTAAGAATCCATGTTGGTAATTCTTGTGGGTGAGTAACACACCATGAGGGTTAGACAATGTTAGATTGGAGAGGATTGAGAGGATGAGTTGAGAGGTAGCAGAGTGTCCCCTTTCCCCTATGGTGTGATTTATCCTACCTCCACATTCCAAGAGTTCTTTGCGGTCACAAAAGAGTGAAGTTCTAAGAGACGAACTCCGTTGGGGCTTAGTTGCTCAAGCAATAGAGTAAAGCGTTAAAGTAATCCTTAGTATCTTGGGACTTGATTGTGAATAGGGGTCTTTCTCATTGACCAAATGGTTAGATCTATTTTAGGCAATAGGGTTTATCACTTGGAATCCTTAGAGCTTAAAGCAACCTAGCACAGTGTGAGGTGTTGGGACTGAGAGATTTTTCCACGGGGAATAGTGTAGGGTTAGTCACGGTTGACCTTAAGTTTTGGGACTGTGTGTTTAAGGATCTCCATGACTCATTAGACATTAGTTAGGAGACATAATGATTAGTCTTGCACTTGAAACAATAGTCCTAGGGTGAGCAATGTCCGGGTGCCCCATTTATCGTCGATTGCCTCTTCTATCTTTTACTTGTTTGCATTGATTCTTATTCACATCACTATTAATTCATCCTCGTTCTAGTTAAATAGCAATCTTTGTGTTTCTAATCACAATTCCCTATGGATTCAACCACCCACTCTACCGGGGTATTATTACTTTGACAAACCCATACACTTACGGTACATACGCAAAAGGGACGATGTCATATAACATAAGTGTCCATGCTCAAAAGTGAAACTGATCGTTACTAGATGCTGCAGGTGATAGTGGTGGTGGTCATGCGGGCATAAGAGGTGGTGGTGGTATGTGAAGATGATCCATGAGAGGAAAATGACAAACTGATAGAAGTCCTCTGCAAGCCGGCGTTGTTCCTCTATAAGGTAGTAGAGCTGGCATCGCATCTCGTGCTGCTCATGGCATATGATCTAAATCTCACCCTCCATCACTCTTAATCTAGTGTCACAACTGGTGCCAATATAGTACTAGGAATAGGTGTAGGTGTGTCCTCAGGCTCTGATTCTGTCTCAACTGGCTCGCGCTGACTCTGTTGTGGCCAAGTGTCGGACGAGTTTGTAACTGTTACCTTTGCTCCCCACCAATCCTATCACTCATAGGGATGGCCAGCCCAAGGGTGCCACATCCCTCTTCTACGGTCATGTCCCCTAGTGCGCTCAAGTAAACTCATGTCACGAATCAATCTAGTCACGTAGGGGCCTACTAAGATTGCTCCTAGTCTAGCACACTGCCCCTGATGAAGGAATGCCTTAGCAATAAGGTGACCAAGATGGATGAATGGGATACTGCTCGAGAATGCCAAACATAGTATACAAATCTGATTGTGTAACCATGCCAAGATCTGTCCTTTCGGCCCCAAATGCAACTAGTGATAAAGAGCATGAATATATCTATGCATTGGGTTCTTCATGTGGGTGGTTTTCCATGAATCTTTACTATCGCAAACTACTAGAGTGGTCAAATACTGGTTCGCATTCATGTACGTGTGGAAAGTTTGTTTGGAATCGGCCAAATGGTACCGTGTAAATGAACTCATCATCATAGATCCCTAAGTACTTTGCAAACTCCATGTGATTCATCTTATGAGACCCTCCAAAGTCTTGAAAATGAATGCCTCCTGGTCTTCTTGCACCTATAGTCCTCTCATCTTGGCATGCTTCAAAAGTGCTTAACACCTCTAAAGTTAGCTGACGATAAGTAGGATCATCGACCGAGAACAACTTTTCCCAATAATCATGTGATATCAAACCCTTTACTTGTTGATCCATCCCGAGTGTTCCCAAGATACCCGTATCAATATAACGGAATGTGCCAAATGGTTTTGTCTTCAAAATCTCATAATTTGCTAGATGATGATCATGTTTGAAGTGAGGTTCTTTGGAGGGTTGGCGTTGTGTTCCTTGGACGTTTGGAGGTGAGTTTCTTGACGTTTAGCATCTCTACAAACAAAGATATACCTAATTAAGCTTAAAAGAATCCAAAGCAATTCGAAATATGATGCAAAAGAGGAAGAAAAATGGGAAAAATACAATGGATAGTGTCCATAGGGCCGTATGGAGGGCCGTATGGGCACTATTCAATTTTGCAAAAGCTTCCTTATGATCATGGTAGACAAAATTTTGTACATAAAATCAAAGGGAAAACTTAAATCATGACAATCACACCACAAAAGTCAAGAAAAATACTTGAAAACTACCACAAATAAGCTCCAAGAAAGCAAGAAAAATGAAGAAGGTAAAACTAGGGCATTAAAGAGCTTATCGATGAAAACTTGAGAAAACTTGAGTTAAACACGCGGGAAACCACTAACTTGAAGTCTTAATGAAGTGAGGAGGAGATTTAGGAGAAGAAATAAGAAGATTTGGCCAAGAAATGAATGAGAAAGAAGTGCGATGAAGGAGAGAGAAAAGTTGGTGAGAAGAAGCATGGATTTAAGAACTAAGCCATGCGGCATCCATGCAGGCCGCATGGAGGCCATATGTCTTAGTTATTTATCTCGGGTTAGTTTCAGGCGACCTTCATGCAGGCAGCATGGAGACTGTATGGTTTAGTTATTTTTCTCTGGATTCAACTTTTTTCCTCCAAACAATTACATGAAGTTAAGAAAGGGTTTAGAACTCATTCAAACATGAGTGAAAAATTTAAAACTTCAATCTAATGCATAAAATAACACCAAGAACATGTGTTTCTCAAAAAGATAAATGATTAAACAACAAGAAATACGATGAGAAAAATGCACAAGGCATGTGAGCATGGACTTATTCACATAAATAGCACACAAAAAAATGACTACAAGAATGATAAAACTAGACCCTAGAATATGAAAAATGAAAAGTGAACCCCCGAATGCTTGGGTTTCCTCCCAAGAAGCACTTGTTTAATGTCATGAGCCTAACATACTTTCTTACTTACCTCATGGTGGTTCAAAGAGTTTGATACTACCCCAGGTCATCTTTGGAGCGTTGTTTCCTCCCGCCAAATTCAATGACAACAATGAATGAACTTCATATTTTTCTTGAGTAAAGAGGGGTGAGAGGTGTACCTTTCCTCCTTGAGGTATTAGATGATGAGGGTTGATACCTTTATTTTTTCTTCCTTGGACTTTCCTCCATATTTTCTTCAACATTGATTGTTTTTTTTCTTTTTCTTTGGCATTGGTGCATGTCAAATTCTCCTTTGATTGCTGCAAATTGTGACTTTGAAGAGGAGGATGGTGCTCTTCTTGTTCCTCATTCACTTTTTCCTCCAAGTACTCGTCTAACTAATTCAAAGAGAGCATCACATCCTGCACACAACCAAAAATTAAAATATCAGTTTCATCGATAAAATAAAGTGTGTCATCATGGTCTAAGGAGTGTTTCATGGTTGCCAGCAGTGTGTACACCGCCTCTTCTTCTCTGACTCTCAACGTTAGTTTTCCTCCTTTTAAGTCAATTAGGGCACTTGAAGTACTGAGGAATGGACGACCAAGAATCAACGGTGTCTCCACATCTTCATCGATATCCATGATGACAAAATCTACAAGAAAAACAAATTTGTCCACTAGGGTAATCATATCTTCTACAATCCCACAAGGATTTCTTCTGGATCAATCCACCAATTATAGAGTCATCCTTGTGGTTCTCAGCTCATCCAAGCCAAGATTTAAGCACATGGTGTAGGGCATGACATTACTGCTAGCCCCCGAATTTGCTAATGCATTTTCTTGAACTTCTCCTTCAAGCATACATGGAATTATGAAACTTCTTGGATCTTTCAACTTTTGTGGGAGTTTCTTTTCAAAGATGGCCGAGCAATTTCCCGTGAGTGCAATAGTACCTTCTTCCTCCAATTTTCTCTTGTTAGTAAGGAGTTCTTTAAGAAACTTGCCGTATTTAGGCATTTGGGTCAATGCCTCAACTATCAGGATGTTTATGTGGAGTTATTTGAAGATGTTGATGAACTTTTTTGAATTGAACATCCTCCTTGTCATGCTTCAGTCTAGCCGGATAGGGGATAGGAGGCTTGTACTCGGATGATTTTGATGATCTCCGTGGTTGAGACTCATTATTTCTTCCCATATCATTATGCTCAATGACTTGTTTAGCTTGTTTGGGGTTTCCCTCAATGGCTACCCCATTGTCTTTAACACTTGGGTCAACTTTAACCCTGTCTCAACTTGCCTCCCGCTTCCAAGGGAAATGGCCTTCAAGTAGTCCCTTGGATTTTCTTTAGTGTTACTAGGAAGACTACCTGAAGGACGCTCAGAATTTTCCTTAACGAGTTGCCCCACTTATTTCTCAAGTGACTGCACGGAAGCTTGGAGATTTCTCAAGATAGAACCTATTTCATTGAACTAACCAACATGCTGAGTAAGCTGAGCATTCACTTTGCCAAATTGTGTATCCATGTTGTTGGTTATGTTATTTAACCTTGCTTCAGTATTGATCATTAACTTGGCAATAACATCTTAAGTGGTGAATTTCTTCTCTTCTAGTGATTGTTGGAATTGGGAACCCTAAGGGTGATGGAACTTTTTGTTGTTGTCCTTGATTCCATGAAAAATTTGGGTGGTTTTTCACCCCGGATTGTATGTTGTGCTATATGGATTCCCTTGATTTCTTTGTCCCCTAATGTAATCAACATTCTCGATAGGGCAACAGAGGAGCTAGAAATAGGACATTGGGCAACTCCACGCCTGCCACCACAAGTGCTACAACTTATCACTAATTCTGACCTCGAACTACTACCCATGAGAAGGTCTAATTTTTGGGTCAACACATCAACTTTTGTGGCGAGAGCATCATTGCTACTAACTTCATAAATTTCTAGCTCCTTTCTATGGGGTTTCCTCTTGAGGCCCGAATGAGATTCATTGCTTGCCATATACTCAAGTAGTTGCTCGGCTTCATCGGGATGCTTGTTACTGAGGGATCCACCCATCCAATCCATGAAGCAAAACCATGATGGACATCTTCTAAGAAGGTCCTTGAATATTTAATAAGCCTCAAATAGTATCTCTAACTCCCCTTCTTTAAATGCCGAAATCTCTTTCCTCAACTTGGCTGCTTTGCATGGTGGGAAGTATCTTCTAAGGAATTTTTCAACCATGTCCCTTCCAAGTTTTGATTGAACCTAGTCATAGAGATGTGAGCCAACAATATGCCCACCTCTTAGACTGAATGGAAATAGTCACAATTGGATTGCATCATCCAATACTCCATTTATCTTGAAGGTAGAATAGATTTGGAGAAAGCCAGAAAGGTGATCATGTGCATCCTCATTTGCAAGACCATTAAATTGAACCAAATTTTGAACCATGCCAATTGTACTTTCTTTGATTTCAAAATTGTTGGATGCAATGGTTAGTGCTTGAACACTAAATTCTTCGCCCGTGACCTGTGGCGTTTCATATTCGGATAAAGTGCGTCTCTCTTCAGCCATGATTGATGATTCTTTATCATCAATTTTGATATTTTGTTCACTTGAGCCTTCACCAACTTCTCTTAGTCTCCGATGCAAGGTCCTTTCAATTTTACTATCCGGCGCAATTAAGTTCGATGGATTTGCACATGTCATGCACGGTACCTTGCAAAAATCAACAACGATAGTAGAGAGTTATGATCAAAAGAAAAGAAACAAAAATAAAAGATAAGATTAAATAAATAAATAGGGAAATGGCTAGAGCAATAAGATAAATGTTTCCTAGTATTCCTTAATGGTCCCCGGCAACGGCACCAAAAACTTGATTGATTCCCCACAAGTGTATGGGATCGCCAAGTAATACCTCGTGTAAAGACACAAGGATTGTATTCCTCAAGGTTAAGGATCTATTATTACTTCTTCGCCGCCAATCTTCTAGCCCAACATCTTAAGTGAGAAAATCTACTTTATTGGGTGGTGCAAGAAAATAAATAAAAGATTACCACACAAATTGAAGATTTAAGCAAGAGGTTACAAAGATAACAATGATGTACAAAGGGCCAATGGATATGGATCCCCTTAAGGGGTCATCATGACACAAGGATGAAGAATAAAAGATGCAAGGGTGATTTAGACCGAGGGATTTCTAGATTAAATCAATCGCAAATCTCTCGGGGGTTGAACCATGACCCCATACAAGTGTGGATTGGAATTTCTTCCAAATCGACACTACTACGATTACATTAAGAATAAGTTGTTAGTGTAAGAGCCTCAATACATTGTATGAACTCTTATTATTTGGATAATTATTATGAGGCATCATTTTATCTATTATTCTTTCTGTGCATAGTTAATAAGATAAAACATCCTTGAATATTGGTTATACTCAAGTTATCAAATGCATGATTTGGATAATAAAACCTTGGAGCATAAACTAGAACAATATTCTAAATGTCCCTAGTCGATTTTTTTCATAGGAATGAAAATAAATTATGACTAGTATAACTTTTGTGAGATGGCCTTGTTTCACGGGTCATAGGATATGTGATAGCAATCAAAAGAAATAGATATATGTTAGGAAACAGTGTACTTGGATCGATCTGTTTTTGAGAACACTACATGGTTGTAAAGTCATAAGTATTTTTCTCAAGAAATTCTTGTACTCGAATCATTCGACCATAAATCACTACGGATCTCAGATGAATCCTTACATGTTTTGACTTACACCTAATGTTATTCATAACTGAGTGGTAGGTACCGGTATGTTTGGGCATGTCACGGTTCATGCTGAGAGATATGAGTGAAGTGAAGGGATTACCCCTCTCTGTAGAGAGAGTGAATATCACTAGCCACTTGATTAGTAAAACTGAGTAGTGCGTGGCCACATCCAAAGGAAATGATAAGAGTTATCATTTACTTGACGTAGTCAGTTCAATAAGAGATCAAGAAATTAATTAGCATTAAAATAAGGGTGGCTCGCTCCATGCCTTATGCTAATTAAGATATGTAGTGGCAAAGGATTGTATAAGGTTGCTATAGGTTCCGTTAGTTTTTAAAATTGACCTTCATTTAATATTGGGTAATCGTATTATCTTGCTAGAGAATAATTATGATTTATGAACATTAAAATTGTTTAAACTCATTGCTAATGTTAAATAGACCTACAAGATCATACACTAAAAATGCTAGGATCAAGTTTCAGTATTTGTTAATTATTGGACCACCTAATTAGGGTTTTAGTGAAAAACTAATTAGGTGGACTGAAAAGCTTATTCGGGTTGGGTCTTATTAAGTGTTGATCCAATCTAATCGATTTGGTTAATTAAAACGGTAATTATTCTAATCCTTTTTTGATTTTGGGGAAACAAGGGTACGTTCAAAATCGATCATCAAAAGAAAGGTAAAAAATAAAAATAAAAACTTTTAATCCTGGTTCTGGCATGCAATAGGGTTTTATTATATTTACTTGCCATTAAATTTTGCTATCCGCTACGTATCGACATATATTTTTTTGCATGATAATTCCCTCGCTTGTTGATAAGATCCAAACAGTGGTATCAGAGCCAAGTTATGCATGCCTATAGGATTAGATGTTAGATCTATTCATAATGTTAACTTTGATTGACATTTCATGCTAATAGAATAGGATGATAGATCCGTATTCTATTAATTTTGTTAATATGATTAACTAGTTAATATTTCCAAATATGATTAGAAAACAATTGATCATGCTTAATTTTTTTAGAAAGATTTTGTTTCCTATTTGCAAATCATGATTGGATTAGGATTTGGTACATTAGGATTATAAAATCTATATATATATATATATATTAGGCCATACATCCATTTATAATTCTTTAAAATTGTTTTGTTAGGCTTATTTTTTGTATGTGCCATATATATATATATATATATGTTCTCTTATGATATGATTGTTTTATTGTATTTTTGGTATAATTGTTATGTCTTAAACATTAAAAATTCTATATAAGAAATTGATTAGTTTGATTGATAGCACAAATTAACTAATAGTGATGGCTTAGGGTTTTTAAGAACATTTAATTTGATAAAATAGATCAAAGGGTTTGATAATTTGTATTAACACCCAAGCCTGTCACCGGGATAGTTCTTAAAACCTAAACACACAATTCCTATATGGCTTAATTTAAAAGTTAATTAAAATTCTGATCCCATGTCTTTCTTGCTTGGTTTATTTATATGCTTGGTTGAATGTTGGTTGGTGCATTCATGGGCCTTAGCTGTTTAAACGGCCTGCGTGTTGTTTTATTTTATACAGCCTGCGACTCATTATATTTGTGTGTATGACCTGCATGTTGTCATTAGTTTTATTTTTTTATTATATAAAATTGAAGATAAGGTGACTTGATGAAGACGGAGCCCCAAAGGTTGGTGGTAGAGCTTGTCGTGGCACAACTAGAAGAGGAACCTGCCTGAGATAGTCTTGATTTTTTTGGCCCATGAATGTCATATTTATTTCTGTTTTTATTTATTCCTTATATATGTTTGGATGAATGGAATTTCTTTATTGCCATGTAAGCAGTAATTAATCATAATAATAGTAAGTCATGAAAATGCCTCCCCTTACTCGAAACTTATCAACGCATCAATCATCGAAACGTGGGGCATGCCAAAGCTGAGCATGTTTGATTATCTTTGTAAGGCAAGTGTTGGGATAATGGTTATGTCCAACACACGAGTAAAGGTTTGACTTGACATGGGTAGCGGGACGGTCCTAGCCCTAGGCATTGAAAAGATTGAGGTGTTCTTTAACACTAAATGTTAACCCGCATTATATCCAAGAATCACATGTGATGTGATTGGAGAGAGTTCCTAACTAAATAACCTAGTATTGGGTGTACAAGCTCAATTTGACCAAAACAATGTGAAATATGGATCTTGGCCCTCAATAAATCACTAACAACAAATTATTTACATTGGGATATTAATTCTTAATTGTGGGAAACTTTATAAGACCTCATAACTAAATTTTGTTTTTAATTCTATGTAGATCATAATGATAACCGATAATGCAAATACACAAAAATTTTTTTGTTACGATCTATCCTTGAGAAAGGACAAGCTCAATGGAACCAATTTCCTTGATTAGTCTCAAAATGTGAGAATTGTTCTTAGGCAAGAACGGAAATTGGAATCCATTGAGAAACTGTTGCCTGTAGCAAAGACAAGGACTGCAACAGCTGTTGTTAAAGAGGCATTCAACAAAGAAAAGAATGACTCTAATGATGTTACTTGCCTCATGCTCATGAGTCCAAAATTTTAAAAGCAGTTCATGGATATGGAGGCTTATGATATTATGGGGCATCTTAAGGAAATGTTCCAAGAATAAGCCAGGCATGAAAGGTTTATGACCACAAAAGCGTTGTCCTCTTATAGGATGGCTCAGGGCACTTCAGTAAGTGCCCATGTGCTCAAGATGAAGGGGTATATTGATATGCTCGAGAAACTTGATGTGCCGATCCGAAAGGAACTTATGGTGGACCTTATCTTAGGGTCCTTACCTGATAGTTATGATTAGTTTATCATGAACTATAACATGCATGATATGGATAAGACACTTACCAAGTTGCATGGCATGCTTAAAAATGCTAAGCCGAGTATCAAAAAAGCAATACTGGTGCATAAGGTACGGAAGGACAAGGCAAGAGTGGAAAAAGGAAAGGGAAAGCCAAGTCCAAGCTCAAGGAGAAGGTTGGACCTTATTCTAAAGGTAAGGAGGCTAAGAAACCCAAGCCCAAACCTCAAAAGAAGGGTATGTAAGGTTGTGTAGACAATTATGAAAGAAAAGAACCAAAAGTAGATCATGGATGAATTTGTTGATGAAATCTTGGGGTGAACAAACGTGAAGACGCAAATTGTGCTTAAAGATATTGTGGGTGTGTGCCAACCTCCATTGTGCTCAAGCAAATATATGAATTGGAGGGGCATAAAGGCAGTCACATTCATGTGTTTCGACTTGTGCAATACTAGCAAGAGCTTCGTCAATATGGTTTCATTGAAGATTGACACACCCCTTCCATGTGTGTACTGCAAGTTCACGGGTTATCGAAGTAATAAAGTACCCTAGTGAGTGAGTAGTTGTATCCATAAGGAATAGTGCTCAGAAGCACAAGAATTGCTATTTAACTATAGTGAAGATGATTTATGAGTGGTGTGAAAAATATCAATGTAAATAGAAATAAGGTAAAAAAAAGAGACGCAATAGAATAATAAGAGAGGCAATCCATAGAAAATGAGGCACTCGGATATTGCTCACCCTAGGACTATTGCTTCAAATGCTAGCCCAATCATTATGCCCTCTAACTAATGTTTAATGAGTCATGGAGATAGTAAGACACTCTCGACTAACCCTAAGGTCAATCGTAACTAACCCTCATACTATGCCCTAGCAGAAAGAGATACTCTCGATGCCTCACACTGTGTGAGGTTGCATGAAGATTTGGAGACTTCAAGTGATAAACCCGATTCCCTAATATAGATCTAACCCTTTAGTCTAGTCGAAGGACCCCTAGTCACAATTAAGCCCCAGAACTAAGGATTACTTCAACACTTTACTATGTTGCTTGCATAATTAAGCCCCAGTGGAGTTTGTCTCTTAGCACTTCACTCTATTGTAACCGTAAAGTACTCTTAGAATGTGGAGATAGGATAAATCACATCGGGAGGGAAAAGGATGTTCTGCTACCTATTGACTCACCCTCTTGACCCTCTCCAACCTAGTTTTGTCTAACCCTCATGGTGTGTCACTTATCCACAAGGATTATCAAGATAGAATCTCAACCCTAGTGTCACTCTAAGGGAAGATAAATTCAACAAGCATTCAAGATTGCAACTCAATTAAAAACATCAATTAAAGAAGCATAATGAAAGATCAATAAAACAAAATCATCCTAGGGTTTACAAGTCCAAGCACCCACTAGGGGTTTAGCTCTTCATGGAGCAAGATACAATCAATAATGAAATCGAATGTAAAGCATGCAATCCATAAGAAATACCCCTCATAGTTCGTATCGATGGTCTTGTGGAGTTGCCTTGTCTTCTCCAAGGGCCACTCATCAAGCCTAGGGAGCACCTCGCCGAATCGAAGCCGACGATAGCTTCCCCAATAACTATCTTCTGAAGAAATGCGATGTGCCTCCAAACCCAATAACTAAAGCCTTGACAAAGCCTCTCCAAACCCTAGCCCCGTGTGCCTCCAAAGATGAGAAAATGATTGGAAAAAGGATCTCCAAAATGTCTAAAGGTGCAGCTTAAATAGGGCTGGAATCGGGCATCCACACGGGCATGTGGAATATCCACACTCGTGTGAATTTCCAGGGCACTGATTTTCTACGAGCTATGAACAGTAACTACTATAGTGATTTTGCTACAACAATTTTCTACAGTAAACTACTATAGTACTTCGCTAAAATACTCCTGAATCTACACTTTTCATTGAGGCCACATGAATCGACACACATCCATGCTGTAGATCACGTTGTGTCTTCAATAAAATCACATTTGACAAAGATCTTGCTAGTATTGCACAAGTCGGAACACATGAGTGTGACTGCCTTTGTGCCCCTCCAATTTGTATGTTCGCTTGAGAACAATGGAGGTTAGCACACACTCACATGTCTTTGAGCATAACTTGTGTCTTCGAGTTTGTTCACTCCAAGATTTTATCAACAATATGCATCAACGATCTACTTTTGGTTCCTTTCTTCCACTATTGTCTCCACAACCCAACATGCACAAAAGAATACAAATACACATGCATAAGCGATAAAACTTGAGAAAAGTAATGGTCAATGTAAGAAAAGAATACTTCGTATTACTATTACAAAAGCACTTATCAAAGATGCAACGCAATCTACCGCATGGATGTGTGCCCATTCATGTGGCCACGATGAAAAGTGTCAATTCAGGAGTATTTTGGCAAAGTAATGTAGCATTTACTGCAACAAATTAATGTAGCAAAATCACTGTAGAATTTACTATTCACAACTCGCAGGAAATCAACTTCTAGAAATTCAAAAGGGCGTGTGGAAATTCCACACGCCCGTGTGGATACCCGATTTCAGCACCTATAAATATCGTGATTTGAGATCCTTTCCCAATCTTCTTCTCATCTTTTCTCCATCTTTAGAGGCGCTCATGGCTAGGGTTTGTTGAGGCTTTGTCTAGGTCTTGGGAGTGGTTCTACAACCTTCGACATCGTGTTCCTTTGGAAGATAGTTATTGGGAGAGCTTTCGTCAATATCAATTTGGCGAGGTGTGCCCTAGGCTTGATGAGGAAACCCTTGCAGAAGACGAGGCATCTCCACAAGACCATAGATATAGACTATAAGGGGTTTTATCTATGGATAGCATGCTTTTACTTTTGATTGCATTGTTGATTGTATCTTGCTCCATGGAGAGCTAAACCCCTAGTGGGTGCTTGGACTTATAAACCCTAGTATGATTTTTATTTCTTTAACTCTTGTTTGCTTCTTTAATTTATGTCTTAATTGAGTTCCAATTTTGAATGTTCATTGTATTGATTTTCCCTTAGAGTCACACTAGGGTTGAGAATCTATCTTGGTAATCCTTGTGGAGAGGGTAAGTCGAGAGGTAGCAGAACATCCCCTTTCCCTTCCGATGTGATTTATCCTACCTCCTTGTTCTAAGAGTTTTTTGCGGTCATGATAAAGTGAAGTGCTAAAAGACAAACTCCACTGGGGCTTAGTTGTGCAAGCAACAGATTAAAGCGTTGAAGTAATCCTTAGTGCTTGGGCTTAATTGTGATTAGGGGTCTTTCGCCTTTACTAAAGGGTTAGATCTATATTAGGGAATAGGGTTTATCACTTGGAGTCCCTAGATCTTCATGTAACCCCACACAGTGTGAGGCATTGAGAGTATCCCATTTCGCTGGGCCATCTTATGACGGTTAGTCACGGTTGACCTTAGGTTTGGGACCGTGTGTCTTAGGATTTTCACGACTCATTAGACATCAATTAGGAGACATAATGAGGAGTCTTGCACTTGAAATAATAGTCCTTGGGTGAGTGACACGTCCGTATATGCGTGTAAAATGCAAGTGCACGGGTGTCGAAGTAATAATCCCAGATGAGTGGGTATCGTACCCATAGCGAGTAGGGAATAAAGACACTTAAGTTGTTTCTTAACTAATGTGGAAGATGAATAGTGATAAGTGTGACAAAATATGAAATAACGAAAATAAAAACGACAAGATAGAAGGCACAAGTAAAGGTGAAGGTAAGGCAATCAATAAAGATATGAAGGTAAGGCAATTGATAAAGATGGGGTACCCGGATATTGATCCGCCTAGGATAATCGTTTCAAGTGCAAGAACCCTCTATTATACTTCCTAATTGATGCAACAATGAGTCATGGAAATCCTTAATTACAACATCCCTAATCTAAGGTCAACCATGCCTAACTCTATACATGTCCTGGAGGAGAGATTGAATAACCTCTCAACCTCGCACTCGCATAGAATTGTAATGAGCTCTAGCGATTCGAAGTGATAAACCCTATTCTTATATATAGACCTAACCCTTTGGTCTAGGTGAAAGATCCCTAGCCACAATTAAGCCCTAGGTAATAAAATCACTTCAGCACTTCACTCCGTTGCACTCGCAACTAAGCCCTGGTGGAAGGTCATTTCTTAGCCCATTCACTCTACTATGGCCGTAAAGAACTCTTGGAACATGGAGGTAGGATAGATCACACCGGAGTGGAAAGGGGACGCTCCGCTATCTCTCGACTCATCTTCTCAACCTTCTCCAATCTAGTTTTGTCCAACTCTCATGGTGTGTCACTCACTCACAAGAGTTACCAAGAATACTCTCAACCCTAGTGTTACTCTAGGGGAGTATTCATACAATCAAGTCTCAATGATTAGAACTCACAATAAACATCAATTAATTGAAAGTATAATAAAGAGGTTCAATGAAACGAATACATCATAGGGTTCACAAATACCCAAGTACCCACTAGGGGTTTAGCTCTCCATGGAGCTAGATACAATCAATGAAATCGAATGTAAAAACAACACATCCATAGAAAACCGCCTCGTTAGTCGTGGTGATGGTCTTATGGAGAGTCCTCTACTTGTCACAAGGGTCCCTTTGTCCGGCCTTGGATACACCTCGCTGGATCGGTGCCGACGAAAGCTCTCACACTAACCTTCTTCCAAACGGTGTGCGATGTCAGAGCTGTAGAACCTCTCCAAAGTCCTAGCCAATACCTCTCCAAACCCTAGCCACCGCTCTCACACAAGTTGGGGAAAAGATGGAGAAAAGAATGCTGAAATCGGGGCTGAAATCGGCTTTTAAAGGGCTTGAATCGGGAATCCACACGCCCATGTGGGCGCCCCTGTGGATTTTTCACACGAGCGTTTGGAATTTCCACACGCCCGTGTGGATTCTCTGTTTTCCTATTTTCTTGCAGTGCCGTAAACAAAGGTCGCCATGTATTTTTGGTACAGCTGCTTACAATACCTGCTACGCATGCCGGCCTGAAATACTCCCGAATCCATACTTGATAATACAAACAGGCACACATTTACATCGTGGATCGCCTTGCTTCTTTAATAATGAATATGTTGGTAGAGATCTTGTTCTATATGCACAAATCGGAATACTTGAATCGACTGCCCTTGTGCCCTCCAAATAGTTGTGCTAACTCGAGTACGAGGAGGTTGGCACACATTCCTGCATCTGGAACCCGACCTATGTCTTCACGTTTGAACCTTAGCAAGATTTCCTCCAAATTAGTGCATTACGACCCACATTGGCTTCTTTCTCTCATAATCGGCCTCACAACCCTACCTGCATAAAAATAACATAAATACACCCATATTAGCTTTAAATTCTGAGAAAAGTAATGCTCAACATAAGGAAAGAATGCTTCGTATTCCTATCGCACAAGCACTTATCAAACTCCCCCACACATAAGCTTTTGTTTGTCCTCAAGCAAAAATTAAAACATTATGTGCATGGATGAAGGAAATATTGGAAGTGCTTGGCCTTAGGTTCACCAAAGCATACAAAGAGGGCATTCTACAACTAAGGGAAATTTCCACACTAAATACGAAAAATCAATGCTCTAGCTAAAAACTTGAATCAAAAAGGACAACAAACCCAAAATCGTGTAAGTGTCTGAACTCACTCAAAACAACCCAAAGTATACTCCTCACTGTTCTAAGTACAAGGGTCTTATTTATCTACAAAAAGTAACAAAAATTTGAAAAATGGTAGTAGCTTCACACATCCTCTAAGGTAGCCTTTTCCAAAGCGGCCGCTAATGTGGCTTTCACACTTTCAAAGTGGTAGCTCTTTCTACCGGAGTGGTAGCTTTCACTCATCCTATGAGATAGCTTTTTCTCTCATTAGGGCATAACTAGTATCCGACTTATGAGAGTAGCTTCATACTTCATAGGTGGTAGCTCTTTCCACCCAACAAACACAAATAAACAATAAAACTATTTTGTTCCTTCTTTTCATTTTTTTCATTTTTTTTTCAGAATTAACACAAAAAACAACAACTATAACTAGTCCCTTATACATCAAATATGAGTTTCCAAAAGAGTTCAAAGAGTGAGTAGTGCAACAAGTGTAAATCGGGCAAAAATTCCTAGAAATTCAAGGAAAAACTAAAGCATAAAAACATTCAATGTTAAAAAAAAAATCTCCTAAACTCAAGAATACAATCAATGCAACTAAGGTGAACCGCCATTGGCTATGTGAGCATTTATATCAATCAAAACTACTATAAAAGAGATGTGTGCACTATGAAACTCCCCCCTCCCCCCCACACTTAAGTTGTACATTGTCCCCAATGTACACATGCAAGCTCATTAATAATGTAAATCAATTAAATTCAGATGTGGGAGAAACAATCAAAACAATACTTCCCTGACTCCTAGTATTTCATTTGATGGAGCTAAGTCCTTGGGAGTGTTGTTCCAACGGGTTGTGAAGCTCATACGGCCAAGTGCCGAAACACCTTTGCCGTGCCCATGACAAAGTCTCAATTCCCATGATGACAAGACCATCTGCACGCATACACGAGGAAGCACAGTGAAGCTCAATAAAAACAAACATAACTCGAGTATATAAAAGATAAGACAATGAATACAACTCGAGATACAAAATGAAAATAAACTCAGAAGGAAAGTCCTTTCTGAGTATACAAGTCCAAAATAAAATACAGAAGTAAAAGACGAGGAAAATAAAATCAAGTGTTGATGTCCTCCTCTGGCTCTGTTGCTGCTGATGATGATGAAGTACATGGTGAGTCAACCGGTGCTGGAAAAGGGGATAGAGGTGCCAGAGATGCCGGGGGAGTTCTCGGCCATAGGACAAATGACGAATAGACGTCTCGCTCTAAGATCTGTTGTAATGTGTTGAAACGTGCCATGAACTGCATATACTGTGCCGCCTGCACAGCCCTAATATCGGCAATCTCAGCTCGGGCCTCTGCTACCTCTGTCTGTATCACCCCCACAGCGCTCACGAGCCTCTCAAAATGATCCTGGGCTCGAGATGGTGAAAACATGTGCACGGGGGATGGGTCCTTTGTCACCGGAGGTGCCTCGGTCTCCATAGATGTTGACTGAGGCTCGGGGGTAGGACAGAAAGCCTCGGCATCATCATCCTCCTCCTCGGCTATACTGAGACCGCTAGAACCAGAGCATAAATCCCCGTCCGAACCCTACGAACCTTGCCCATCAATCTCATCGTCTCTAGGCTCAGGGGCGCAGGTATACTTGTCTTCTCGGCCCCGCGAATCGCGCCCAAGAGACCCATACCCAGAGCTAATCTCATAATGTATGGACCCGAGAATCGCTCCCAATCTGGCGTACTAGCCTTGATGTCGAATGTACTCAGCAACGATGTGCACTAGATGGATCGGTATGTGCTGCATCATCAAATACAAGCATGTAAGCTCCCCGCTGGCCTCGTAATGGCGCTCTATCACCACGGCCATTCACTGACCTGCTCATGATGGCATGTCAATATCTGTACACATTTCAGGAAAGGCACGTGGCCTTGGACACCCCCGGCTCGTACTGGCCTTGACCACACAATGCTTTGTAAGCTCTCTTCGGGGTCAAAGCTCCAAGATAATCAGTCAGTAACTGAGAATACTCCTCAGTATCTGTGAATGCCTCCTCGTATAAGCCAAGCCGGACAGAAAACTGCATGATACCCATGCTCTGGTGATGTCCAAGTACTCTGAACTGAACGACGTCGAGGCTGTCGAATCTCGAATAGGATCTGTCAAACTCGAATGACGACAAGACCTCAAGTGTAAGCTCACGGATGGCTGGCTCTCTAATTGACAACAACTACCTCCAACCACCCACCGACACGAGATCCTCAACCTCATCGGTGAACTCGTCTCCCTGCTGTAAATCTCTCAGTATGCTCGTGTCTAGGATTCGAGTCTGTCTGAACCGAAGCCTCGACAAACGCTCAAAACGGGCTTGATGCTCGGGTATAGTGAATCTCATACACTCGGACTCAGGATATGACTCACGCGGCTACTTATTAGCTTGCTTCTTTGACCTGGGTGCTATAACTTGCAAAATTTGAAAGATAACCGATCAAACAAGTTAATTAAACAATACTGCAGAAATCCACACGGTCGTGTGGAATTTCTGCATGCCCGTGTGGATCCACGGGGCGTGAAAAGGCACGCCATGCCTAAAAATTCAAAAAATACACCGTTAAATCACTTTTAACTTTGTTCTAAACATGCATACTCATTCTAGTTATAGAAACAAAGCATTATTGACCAGTTTCATCGATTAAAATCAAGAATTTGTGAAGAGAACAAAAGATAGGGCTTACCAACGAGTTGAAGTGGAAAACCTTGAAACGGCCGGAAAACCATGCAAAAATCCCTCCAAATATAGCAGTGCGAAGTCGGGAAGAAGTGTGGGAATGAGAAGAAACGATGATCCTTTAAAAGGACTCGCTTCTCTTGGCATTCTGTACATCAGCACGGGCGTGTGGAAATTACCCACGCCCATGCGTCTCCACATGAAAGCCTCACAGGGGCAGATGCATGCCCCTGTGCGATCTCGGGAAAACATTCACTACCTCTGAATGCTCTCGCATGGGCGTACAGAAAATACCCACGCCCATGCGCCGCACCCATAGGGGCAGCCGCACGCCCTTATGGCTGCTCTGGACATCGAAGAAAAATTACTAAGTGTTCCGCACGCCCGTGTGTAAATTTCGCACGCCCATGCGGAAATCCGCACGGGCGTGGACATTCACAGGCCCAACTCACAGGGGCAAGCGCACGCCACTGTGTCTTCTCGGGATGGAGAGAGCTCCTCTACAGAGATTCTCACGAGCGTGCGGAAATTACACACGCTCGTACGATTTTTACAAGGTCGCCCACAGGGTCGAGTCCACGTCCCTGTGTGTTCTCGGGATAATCTGCCAACCTCTGCAAGAATTCACACGCTCGTGCGGAGATTACCCACGGTTATGCGAGAATCGCATGGTCATTTACAGGGGCGAGTCCACGCCACCGTGCTTTCTCTGGATAAGCTCGCAATGCAAATTCACGGGCATGTAGAAATTCCACATGCCCGTGCGTTTTCTTTGGATGCCTTAGAAAATTCTACAGGCTCTGTAGAAAATTTCTAAACATGTTTACACACTTAGAGCCTACCTAATATGCAAATTTTACTAGTAAAAGACATGAGAAATAGCTCAAACAACCCAACTTCACCAAATCCACGTGAAAACACACGATGACAATTCAAACCCCACAATAAAATAACAACACAAGTATATAAAAATCATGACACCAACACTCAACACTTTATTCATGCACACACTAAACTACTAAACAAAGAAAATAGTAAACACTTGGGTTGCCTCCTAAGAAGCACTTGTTTAACATCACTTAGCTTGAAATACCTTGTCTTACCTCACGGGGGTTCATAGATGAAAGTTGTCCTCTTACCCATAGCTTGGGAGCACGACGAGCAAAATCTTTTGAGGGTAGAGGGTGAATTATCGGGCTTGGGACCGCCTAACAATGGTTCATCCAACTTCTTCGGTTCAAACACATCTCCAACAGCCTTGGAGCATTTCTGGTGGCATCTCCTAGCCCTCTTCATCTTTCAGAGCACCTTCTTTAAGATCCCAGGGTAGATGGTACTTCTTTCGTCGAACCAAGCATCCTTACTTCTTCATTATCCTCCTCTTGGTCCAACAGACCCTCATACTGGTCTAGATTGAACATTTCCTGTATGTATTCATCAACAATCTCATCAGTAGTGTCTAGAAAATATAAAGTATCATCAAAATCAAGAGAATGCCGCATGGTTCAGCAAGGCGGTATGTGAGCTTGTTATCTCAAACTTTCAAAGTTATTTTTCTACCGTCCATGTCAATCAAAGTTATTTTTCAAAGTTATTTTTCTGCCGCATCCAAGAGTTACCTTGTACTCGGATTCAGACCGTTGTAAAAGGTCTAAACAATCATCCACTCCGGGAATCCATGTTGCGGGCACTTTCTCAGGAGCTCCTTGAACCTTTCCCACGTCTCAAATAGAGACTCTAATTCCAACCGTACAAAGGATGAGATCTCATTCCTAAGCTTGGGGATTTTCCGGGAGGGAAATATCGGGCAAGAAAAGCTTCTACCATCTCCTCCAATGTGGTAATCGAGGCTCTAGGTAATGAGTGTAGCCACTGCTTCGTTCTCCCCTTTAAGGAAAATAGGAAGGCTCTCAGCTTGATGGCATCATCCGTCACCCTGTTTATCTTCAACATATCACACACCTCGAGAAAGTTCTCTATATGATTGTTTGGATCCTCATCTGCCAAACCATTGAACTGTATGGATTGCTTCAACATGTGGATGAATGCCGGCTTCAGCTCGAAGTTCTGAGCTGTAATCGGGGGACGCACAATACTTGATTGTGTCCCCAACACTGAAGGTTGGCATAATCGGATAATGTCCGCTGTTGCTCATTCTGTTCTGCCATGTTTTCAGACTCTTCCACTCCCAAATCAGCTAGATTAGATTGTTCTTGCACAGATTCTTTCCCTTTTCTTCATAGTGTACGTTCAAGCTCGGGATCTCCTTCAATCAGTATTGAGGGGTTTCCTCGGGTCATAACCTGGAGCTGTACCCAAAAAGAAAGAAAAAGAAATCAGAACGATGATAGAATAAGAAAATATGAAATAGAATGAATAAATAAATATCTAAGAAAACAAAGTGCAAAGTATATCTAAACGCCTACTCCCCGGGAACGGCGCCAAAAACTTGACATGTCCGTATATGCGTATAAACCGCAAGTGCACGGGGTGTCGAACTAATAATCCCAGATAAGTGGGTATCGTATCCACAGAGAGTAGGGAATAAAGACACTTAAGTTGTTTCTTAACTAATGTGGAAGATGAATAGTGATAAGTGTGACAAAATATGAAATAACGAAAATAAAAACAACAAGATAGAGGGCACAAGTAAAGGAGAAGGTAAGGCAATTGATAAAGATGGGGTACCCGGATATTGATCCGCCTAGGACAATCATTTCAAGTGTAAGAACCCTCTATTATACTTCCTAATTGATGCAACAATGAGTCATGGAAATCCTTAATTACATGATCTCTAATCTATGGTCAACCATGCCTAACACTATATATGTCCCGGAGGAGAGATTAAATAACCTCTCAACCTCGCACTTGCATAGAATTGCAATGAGCTCTAGGGATTCCATGTGATAAACCCTATTCCTATGTATAGACCTAACCCTTTGGTCCAGGTGAAAGATCCCTAGCTATAATTAAGCCGTAGGTGCTAAAATCACTTCAACGCTTCACTCCGTTGCACTCGTAACTAAGAACTCTTGGTACGTGGAGGTAGGATAGATCATATCGGAGGGGAAAGGGGACGCTCCGCTACCTCTCGACTCACCCTTTTAACCCTCTCTAATATAGCTTTGTCTAACTCTCATGGTGTGTCACTCACTCAAAAGAGTTACCAAGAAGAACTCTCAACCCTAGTGTCACTCTAGGGGAGTATTCATACAATCAAGTCTCCATGATTGGAACTCACAATAAACATCAATTAATTGAAAGCATAATAAAAAGGTTCAATGAAACGAATACATCATAGGGTTCACAAATACCTAAGTACCCACTAGGGGTTTAGCTCTCTGTGGAGCTAGATACAGTCAATGAAATCAAATGTAAAAATAAAGCATTCATAGAAAACCCCCTCGTTAGTCATGGCGATGGTCTTGTGGAGAGTTCTCTACTCATCACAAGAGTCCCTTTGTTCGGCCTAGGATACACATCGCTGGATCAGTGTCGACAAAAACTCTTCCACTAACCTTCTTGCAAATGGCGCACGATGTCAGAGCCGTAGAATCTCTCCAAAGCCCTAGCCAATACCTCTCTAAATCCTAGCTGCCGCCCTCTCTCAAGTTGGGGAAAAGGTGGAGAAAAAAATACTAAAATCGGGGCTGAAATCAGCTTTTAAAGGGGTGGAATCGGGAATCCACATGGCCATGTGGGCGCCCCTGTGGATTTTTCACACGGGCGTGTGGAATTTCCACACGCCTATGTGGATTCTCTATTTTCCTGCTTTTCTCGACGGTCAGAACAGTGCTACTCAGCAGATTTTTTTGCTATAGTGTTTTCTACAATACCCCTCGCACAGCATCGGCCCCGAAATACTCCCGAATCTATACTTTCATCGAGGTAACGCAAGCTGGCACACATTTACGTTGTGGATCGCCTTGCTTCTTTAATAACGAATATGTTGGTGGAGATCTTGTTCTATATGCACAAGTCGGAATGCTTGAATGTGACTGCCCTTGTGCCCCTCCAAATAGTTGTGCTAACTCGAGTACGAGGAGGTTGGCACACATTCTTGCATCTAGAATCCGACCTATGTCTTCGCGTTTAAACCTTAGCAAGATAACCTCCAAATTAGTGCATTACGACCCACATTGGCTTCTTTCTCTCATAATCGGCCTCACAACCCTACCTGCATAAAAGTAACATAAATACACCCATATTAGCGTTAAAACCCAAGAAAAGTAATGTTCCATATAAGGAAAGAACGTTTCGCATTCTTATCGCACTAGCACTGACAAGGTCCCCTTGCGTATATCCCGCAAGTGCATGGGTTTGTCGAAGTAATAATCCCGGGTGAGCGGGTATCGAATCCACAGGGAATAGGGAATAAAAACACTTAATTTGATTCTTAGCTATGCGAAAGATCAATATTGATACGTGTGAAAATGATTTAATTCTCAACAGTAAAAACAATAGGTAAGAGAGCAAAAGTAAAGAAGGAGGTAAGGCAATCGATAAAGATGGCGTACCCGGGTAATGCTCCGCCTAGGATAGTCATTTCAAGTGCAAGAACCCTCTATTATGCTTTCTAATCAATGCAATAGTGAGTCGTGAAAATCCTTAATTACATAATCCCAAATCAATGCAATAGTAAGGTCAACTATGCCTAACTCAACACATGTCCAGGAGGAGAAATCGAACAATCTCAACACCTCGCACTCGCATAGAGTTGCAATGAGCTCCAGGGATTCCAAGTGATAAATCTCTTCCTAATTATAGACCTAACCCTTTGGTCCAGGTGGAAGGTCCCTAACCACAATTACGACCTAGATACTAAGATCACCTCAACGCTTCACTCCATTGCACGCGCAACTAAGCCCCAGCGGAGGGTCATCCCTTAGACGATTCACTCTATTATGGCTGCAAAGAACTCAAGGAACGGAGGTAGAATCTATCACGTCGGAGGGGAAAATGGATGCTCCTGTACCTCTCGACTCACCCTCTCAACCCTCTCCAATCTAGCTTTGTCTAACGCTCGTGGTATGTCACTCACTCACAAGGTTACCAACAAGAACTCTCAACCCTAGTGTCACTCTAGGGGAAATGTTCATACAATCAAGCATTCAAGGTTGGAACTCACAATAAACATCAATTAATTGAAAGCATAATAAAGAGATTCAATGAAACGAATACATCCTAGGGTTCACAAATACTCAAGTACCCACTAGGGGTTTAGCTCTCCATGGAGCTAAGTACAATCAAAGAAATAGAATGTAAAAGCAATGAATCCATAGAAAACCCCCTTGATGGTCGTGTTGATGGTCTTGTGGAGAGTCCTCTACTCGTCGCAAGGGATCCTTTGTCCGGCCTAGGATACACCTCGCCGGATGGTGCCGACGAAAGCTGTCCCAATAACTTTTTTGCAAATGATGCGCGATGTCACCGCCGTAGAACCTCTCCAAAAACCTAGACAATACAACTCAAAACCCTTGCCGAAGCCCTCCCGCAAGTTGCGGAAAAGATGGAGAAAAGAATAGAAAAATCGGGGCTGAATCGGCTTTAAATAGGGCTGGAATCGAGCGACTACACGGTCGTGCATAATGTCACATGCCCCTGTGGAATTTCCTCACGAGCGTGGATAATTTCCACACGCCCATGTGGATTCTCTGGTTTTCTGTTTTCTCGGCCGGTTGTAAACAAAGGTCTTTCACATGATTTTACCACGATATTGCTATAGTGCTCGCTCACGATGTCGGCTCGAATAGCTTCCCAAATCCATACTTTCATCGGGGTAATGCAAACGGGCACACGTTCACGTCATGGATCACTTGCTTCTTCAATGATAGGTAAGTTGGTGGAGCTCTTGTTCTATGTGCATAGGTCAGAATGCTCGAGTGTGACTACCTTTGTGCCTGACACGTCCGAATATACGTGTGTGTACCACAAGTGCACGGGTGTCGAAGTAATAAATACCCGGTGAGTCGGGTAGTCGAATCCACAGGGAACGGAAATATTATTTATAACCACTTCTCAATTATCTAGTCGGAATCAATGAATATGATGAAGTGAACTAATTGCAAGCAAAGCAAACAAGTATGCAAGAAATAAAGTAGAAGAGTCTCAATCACTAAGGATGAGGTATTCGGGCAATGATCCCCCTAAGATCTTCCTTAAAGCTCAAGATTCACTAAATGCTCTAGAATCGAGTCTAATGAGTCGAGGTAGTCCAACGATAACCAATCTTTGTCTCCAAGCAAAAAGGCACTAGTCCCCTACAAGGTCCCGTGGAGAAATCGACCAATCTCAACACTTCACACCCCTATATGACCGCATTATGCTATAAGGAAACCTAAGAGTGAAACCGATTCCCTAAATGTAGATCTAACCCTAATTCCCCGCGAACGATCCTAACCCCCTACAAGGTCCCGCGGAGAAATCGAGCAATCTCACGCCTCACACCAAATATGGTTGCAAAGAGAATATGGAATACGGAGATAGGGAAACACTCAATTGAAGGGGAAAGGGGACACTCCTCCATCTCAAGGCTCACCCTCTCAACCCTCTTTAATCTTGGAAATCTAACTCTAATGGAGACCTCTCACATCAAAGTATTAAATCATGCAATGTAAATCAACCACAAGGATTAACAACACTAGCAAGCAATTAAATCACAAGATTAAAAACTCAAGACAACTCGGATTAACTAGAAGCATTAAGAGAATCAATCCAAAAATATAAATCTTAGGGTTCACATGCCCAAATACCCACTAGGGTTTAGCCCTCCATGGGCCTAGTTACAAAACAATAATGGATACAATGAAAAGCAATAAAACCCATAGAGAAAACCCCCTCGACTGCAGCGGATTGGCCTTGATTGGTAGTTCTACGCCTTGAAGGGTTCCTCTCGAAGCTAGGTCGCCAATGGCTCCCCAAAATTCTATGACGTCGAAGGAACCTATCAAAGTTGGTGAAGAACTCCCTCTCAATCGGCGAAGACCTTCTCCTCAAACCCTAGACGCCTCTCTCTCAATGTCTATACTCAAAGCTCCGCAAAAAGTCGCTTTAGAATCGGCCAAAAGGTGTATTTATAGCCTCACATCGCGTCTGTCACGTGCCCCCATGCGCCCACGTGGATTTTCCACTCGCCCGCGTGGGCTGTAGGAATTTCCACGCGGGCGCGCGGAATCTCCGCGCGCGCGCGTGAACAGTAATTCTGCTACAGTACTTTAGCTACAGTGATTTCCACAAACGCGATGATAAACATTCTTCTCTTAAGGCCATACGATCGGGCACACGATCATATGGTAGGCTATACGGCTTTTCCTTCATCAATGCGTCTTGAAAGCTCTTGAAATCTTTACAAAGAGGAGGAATGTGGAGACATGGCTGCCTTTGTGCCCTTCCATTAATAACTTGGCTTGCAAAACTATGGAAGTTGGCACACATCTCCTCATACACGAACTCCTCTTGTGTCTTCCAACTTGATTTGTACAAGAACTCCCAATATTATGCCATGATAGCCTATCTTCGCTCCCTTTTGAATTCCCAATGCCTTCACAACCTATATGCATAAAAGAACAACCAATACACGAAATGAGACATAAACCATATAAAATATGATGCTCAATGTATGTAAAACATGCATAAAAACATGTTCACTCAAGCACTTATCAGTGCCCCTCCAAATGGATGTACCTACTCGAATATGAGGAGGTTGGCACACACTCTAGCATCTCACGGCTGACCTATGTCTTCGCGTTTGAACTTTAGCAAGGTTTCCTCCAAAATCGGTGCATTATGATCCACATTGGCTTCTTTCCTTCATACTCAGCCTCACAACCCTAGATGCATAAAAGTAACATAAAAACACACATATTAGTGTAAAAACCCGAGAAAAGTAATGCTCAACATAAGGAATGAACGCTTCGCATTCATATTACACAAGCACACTTATCAGTGAGCAATGTTCGGGTGCCCCATTTTTTATAGATTGCCTCTCCTTATCTCTATTACATCTCTTTCTTTTTTTCTTTATTTTCACTTGCATCGATATTGTTCACGCCACTCTTGAATCATTATCACTATAGTTAAATAGCAATACTTGTGTTTTTGGGCACGATTCCCTGTGGATACGACTACCCACTCACTGGGGTACTTTATTACTTCGACAACCTATGCACTTATAGTACACACACGCAAGGGGTGTAGCAAAGGCATATACTGTAGCAGGTACTGTAGCAAGTTACTGTGGAGGGGCTTTGGTAAGGTTTTTAGAGTGGTTCTACGGCCTTTGGCAGTGCGTTTCTTTGGAAGAGAGTTCTTAGGTGTGCCCTAGGCTTGACAAGGGAATCTTTGAAGAGGACGAGGCTACTCCACAAGACTATTGATATGAATACCAGCGGGGTTTTACTTATCAATTGCATGTTTCACTATCAATTTCATTATTAATTGTATCTTGCTCCATGGAGAGCTAAACCCCTAGAGGGTACTAAGACTTGTAAACCCTAGGATGTTATTGTTTTATTGACCTTTTATTATGTTTTTTTAATTGATGTCTTTAATTGAGTTCCAATCTTGAATGCTTGATGAATGATTTCTCCCTTAGAGTGACACTAAGGTTGAGAGTCTACATTGGTAATCCTTGTGAGTGAGTGACACACCATGAGGTTAGACAAAGCAAGATTGGAGAGGGTTTAGATGGTGAGTCGAGAGGTAGCAGAACATCCCCTTTCCTCTTCGGTCTGATTTATCCTACCTCTGTGTTCCAAGGATTCTTTGCGGTCATAATAGAGTGAAGTGCTAAGAGAGGAACTCCGCTGGGCTTAGTTGCGAGAGCAACAAAGTGAAGCGTTGAAGTAATCCTTAATACTGGGGCATAATTGTGACTAGGGGTCTTTTGCTTGGACCAAAGATTTAGATCTATATTAGAGAATAGGGTTTATCACTTGGAATCCCTAGAGCTTCTTGCAACTGTACACAGTGTGAGGTGTTGAGACTGATTGATTTCTCCGCTGGGCTATAGTGTAGAGTTAGACACGGTTCACCTTAGGTTTGGGATCGTGTATTTTAGGATTTCCATGACTCATTAAGCATCAGTTAGAAACATAATAGTTGGTCTTGCACTTGAAGTAATAGTCCTAGGGGGAGCAATGTCCGGGTGTCCCACTTTCTATCGATTGCCTTTCCTCTCATTTTAGTGCGCCTCTCGTTCTTACTTTCTTTATTTCTTTGCATATTGATTTTGTTCACACGACTATCGATTGATCTTCACTTTAGTTAAGTAGCAATCTTTGTGTTTCTGATCACTATTCTCTGTGGATTCGATTACCCAGTCACCAGGGTATTATTACTTCGACAAACCTGTACACTTGCGGGTCACACGAAAGGGGTGTGTCACCTAGGCTTAATGAAGGAGTCTTTTGAGAAGACGAGGGGGATCTTGAAGACCATCGACACGGATGACAAGGGGGTTATCTCTATGGATTGCTTGCACTTATTTTTCATTTTATCTTGGATTTTGTATTGCTCCTTGGAGAGCTAAACCCCTAATGGGTGGTTGGACTTGTAAACCCTAGGATGATTTTGTTTCATTGACTTCTATTATGTTTCCCTTAATTTATGTTTTAATTGAGTTTCAATCTTTTAGGTTTATTGATTTGATTCTCCCTTAGAGTGACACTAGGGTCAAGAATCTATCTAGGTAATACTTTTGAATGAGTGACATTTCTTTAGTGTTAGACTTAGCAAGATTGAAGATGATTGAGAAAGTGAGTCGAGAGGTAGCGGAACGTCCCTTTTCCTCTCCTACGTGATTTATCCTACTTCCACATTCCATGAGTTTTTTACAATCACGATAGAGTGAAGTGCTAAGAGACAAACTCCATAATCCAAGCATAATAAAAAGGTTCAAAGAAACAATTACATCCTAGGGTTCACAATCCAAGTACCCAGTAGGGGGTTTAGCTGTTCATAGAGCTAATTACAATCAATGAAATCGAATGTAAAAACAAAGAATCCATAGAAAACCCCCTCGATGGTCGTGACGATGGTCTCATGGAGAGTTCTCTACTCGTCCAAAGGTCCCTTTGTCCGGCCTAGGATACACTTCGCCGGATCGGTGCCGACGAAAGCTCTCCCACTAACATTCTTCCAAATGGATCGCGATATTGGAGCCGTAGAATCTCCCCTAATCCCTAGCCAATACCTCTCAAAATCCTAGCCGCAGTACTCTCTCAAGTTGGGGAAAAGATGGAAAAAAGAATCCTGAAATCGGCCTTAAATAGGGCTGGAATCGAGAATCCACACACCCATGTGAATATTTCACATGCCCCATGTGGAATTAACGTACGGGCGTGTGGAATTTCCACAAGCCCGTGTGGCTTCTCTGGATAACTCCTTCTTCGGCCGGTCGTGAACAGTACCTGCTACAGTATTTGCTATAGTGTTGCTTCAGTGCCGGTCCGAAACACTCCCGAACCATGCTTTCATCGAGGTAACATCAACGGGCAAACGTTTACGTCATAGATCGCTTTGCTTCTTCAATGAACGGCCGCGTTGGTGGAGATCTTGTTACACATGCACAAGCCGGAATACTTAGAATTTGACTACCTCTGTGCCCCTCCAAATCATTGTGCTAGCTTGAATACAAGAAGGTTGGCACACATTCTAGCATCATGAACCCGACTTATGTCTTCGCGTTTGAACCTTCTCAAGATTTCCTCCAAATGGTGCACTCACAATCTACATTGGCTTCTTTCTATAAGATTCGGCTTCACAACCCTATATTCATGAAAGTAACATAAATACACACATATTAGTGTTAAAACCCGATAAAAGTAATGCTCATCATAAAGAAAGAACACTTCGTATTCTTATCACACAAGCACTTATCAGAACCCCTAGAGCTTCAAGCAGTCCCACACAGTGTGAGGTGTTAAGAGTATCCTTTTCCGCCAGGGCATAATGTAGAAGGCTAGTCACGGTTAACCTTAGGTTTGGGACTGTATGTCTTTGGATCTCCACGACTCATTAAACTTCATTTAGGAGGCATAATATTAGTCTTGGACTTGAAACATTAGTCCTAAGGTGAGCATTGTTCGAGTACCCCATTTTACCATTGCACATGTTCTCTTTTATCTCTTACTTTTCCTTGCATTAATAGCTTGAATTAAATCACAAATTGGTTTTTTCTCTAGCTAAATAGCAATACTTCTTGTTTCTGAGCATCTATTTCCTGTGGATTCGACTACTGACAAGATCCCCTTGCGTATACCCCGTAAGTGCACGGGTTTGTCGAAGTAATAATCCCGGATGAGCGGTCCAATGACCCACCTTTGCTAAGCTTGGACAATTCCCAACCCAAATTGTTTCCTTGAAGGCCAAAGGTAAGATGGTTGGACTCTCCAACAAATATTCCACCCCGGCAAGCAAATTTTTGGTTTAAATGAAGTAGCTATGCAATGACTAGTCGGGTGGAACATACTCTTTTCAAGCCTCCATAAGGTAAAGAAGAGGTACGTCAAGGTTAGTGATGTAAAACAAGCGCTTCTTGGGAGGCAACACAAGTATTTACTGTTTTCTAGAGTCTAGTTTAGTGCTTGCATGAATAAGAGCTTGAATGTTGGTGTTTTGATTCTTATATGCCATTGCTATGCTTTTCTTGTGCACCGTTGGTGTTATCTTGTGTTTTCATGTGTTTTGGTGAAGTTTTGGTCATTTGAGCTATTTCTCATGTTTTTCACTGGTAAAACTTGCATATTAGGGTAGGCTCTGAGTGTGTAAACATGTTTAGAAATTTTCTGCAGAGCCTATAGAATTTTCTAAGGCATCCAGAGAAAACGCACGGGCGTGTGGAATTTTCGCACGCTCGTGGATTTGTATTGTGAGCTCATCCAGAGAAGGCACAGGGTCGTGCGGCTGCCCCTGTGAACGACCATGTGATTTTTGCACGCCCGTGGGTAATTTCCACACAGGCGTGTGAATTCCTGCAGAGTGTGGCAGATTATCCCGAGAGCACACAGGGGCGTCAACTCGACCCTGTGGGTGACGTTGTGAAAATCGCACGGGCCTAGGAAATTTCCGCACGCTCGTGCGAATCTCTGCAGAGGAGCTATCTCCATACCGAGAAGACACAGGGGTGTGCATTTGCCCTTGTGAGTTGGGCCTATGAATGTCCATGCCCGTGTGGAATTTTCGCACGGGCGTGGGTCTTACTTATAGAATTTTCTCGATTGCATGGAGAGTCCACGGGGCGCAGTGCCTCGCCATCGTGGGTCGGGCACATGGGCATGGGTAATTTCTACACGCCCGTGTGGATGTAAAGAAATGCTAGAACCGCAGGTCTTCTTTAAAATCTTTTTGGGTTTCTTCATCTTTTCACCCTCAAATGTTATGAGAACACATCCTTGCTCTCTCCTGACCTCTCACCGTCGTTTTAGAGGATTGTTAATTGAGTTTTCCGGCCATTTTCTTGTCTTTCATTCTCATTTTGTCGGTAAGCTTCTCTTTCTCTTTTCTTTGCCAATCTTCATTTATTTTGCAGCGCCAACGTCATCTTCACCAGTAGCGGAAACAGATGTACTAGCTATTGACACCGACACTTGAGGCATCTTTATCTTCTTTGTTCTTATTTTTCACATTTTATTTTCTGCATTTTATTTTGGATTTGTATACTAAGAAAGGATTTTCCTTCTGAGTTTATTTTCATTTTGTTATCTCGAGTTGTATTCATTTCTCTATCTTTTGCATACTCGAGTTGTTTTTGTTTTATTGAGCTTCACTGAACCCCCTCGTGTATGCATGCAGATGGTCTTGTCATCATGGGAATAGAGACTCTGTCATGGGCACAGCCAAGGTGCTTCGGCACTTGCCCGTGTGAGCTTCACAACCCGTCGGAACATTACTCCCAAGGACTTAACTCCATCAAATGCGACACTAGGAGTCAGGGGAGTATTGTTTTGATTACTTCTCCCACATATATTCTTCATTGATATACATTATGAGTGAGCTTGCATGTGTACATTGGGGATAATGTACAACTTAAGTGTGGGGGGGAGTTTCATAGTGCACATATCTTTTATATTAGTTTTGATTGTTATACATGCTCACATAGCCAATGGCGGTTCACCTTAGTTGCAATGATTGTATTCTTGAGTTTAGGAGAATTTTTAACATTGAATGTTTTCATGCTCTAGTTCTTGCTTGAATTTCTAGGAATTTTTACGCAATTAACATTTGTTGCACTACTCACTCTTTAAACTCTTTTGGAAACTCATGTTCGATGTTAAAGGGACTAGTTATAGTTGTGTTTTGTGTAAAAAAATGGAAAATGAAAAGAAAGAACAAAATAGTTTTATTGTTTATTTGTGCTTGTTGGGTGGAAAGAGCTACCACCTATGAAGTATGAAGCTACTCTCATAAGTCGGATACTAGCTATGCCCTAATGAGAGAAAGAGCTATCTCATAGGATGAGTGAAAGCTACCACTCCGGTAGAAAGAGCTACCACCTCGAAAGTGTGAAAGCCACCTTAGCGGCCGCTTTGGAAAGGGCTACCTTAGAGGATGTGTGAAGCTACTACCATCTTTGAAATTGTTGTCACTTTTGTAGATAAATAAGTCCCTTGTACTTAGAACTTTGAGGAGCATACCTTGGGTTGTTTTGAGTGAGTTCACACACGTACACGATTTCGGGTTTGTTGTCCTTTGGAAGAAGGTTGGTAGGGGAGCTTTCGTCGAGGCGTATCCTATACCAGACAAGGGAATCCTTGGACGACGAGTAGAGGACTTTCTACAAGACCATCGACACGACTATCGAGGGGGTTTCTCTACGGATTCATTACTTTTACATTCTATTTCTTTCATTGTACTTAGCTCTATGGAGAGCTAAACCCCTAGTGGGTACTTGGGTATTTGTGAACCCTAGGATGTATTTGTTTCATTGAATCTCTTTATTATGCTTTCAATTAATTGATGTTTGTTGTGAGTTCCAACCTTGAATGCTTGATTGTATGAACATTTCCCCTAGAGTGACACTAGGGTTGAGAGTTCTTGTTGGTAACCTTGTGAGTGAGTGACACACCACGAGCGTGGTTGGAGAGGGTTGAGACTGTGAGTCGAGAGGTACAGGAGTGTCCCCTTTCCCCTCCGACGTGATAGATTCTACCTCCGTTCCTTGAGTTCTTTGCGGCCATAATAGAGTGAATGGTCTAAGGGATGACCCTCCGCGGGGCTTAGTTGCGCGTACAACGGAGTGAAGCGTTGAGGTGATCTTAGTATCTAGGGCTTAATCGTGGTTAGGGACCTTCCACCTGGACCAAATGGTTAGGTCTATAATTAGGAAGTGATTTATCACTTGGAATCCCTAGAGCTCATTGCAACTCTATTCGAGTGCGAGGTTGAGAGGTTATCTAATCTCTCCTCCGGGACATATATAGAGTTAGGCATAGTTGACCTTAGATTTGTGACTATGTATTTAAGGATTTCCACGACTCACCATTACATTTATTAGGAAGCATAATAGACTATTCTTGCACTTGAAACAATTGTCCTAGGTGGAGCATTATCCGAGTACCCCATCTTTATCGATTGCTTTACCTCCTCCTTTACTCGGGCTCTCTTACTTGTTGTTTTTACTTTTGAGAATTGAATCATTGTCACACTTATCACTACTGATCTTTCATATAGCTGAGAAGCGGATTAAGTGTTTTTATTCCCTACTCCCTGTGGATTCGATACCCGCTCATCCGGGATTATTACTTCGGCAAACCCGTGCACTTGCGGGATATACACATGGGGATCTTGTCAAGCTTTTGGCGCCGTTGTCAGGGAGTAGGCGATTAGAGATACTTTGCACTTTGTTTTCTTAGCTATTTCACCATACATTCTATTTCATATCTTCTTATTCTATCATCGTTCTGATTTCTTTTTCTTTCTTTTTGGGTACAGCTCCAGGTTATGACCCGAGGGAATCCCTCAATATTGATTGAAGGAGATCCTGAGCTTGAACGTACACTTAGAAGAAAAGGAAAAGAGCCTGAGCAAGAACAGTCTAATTTAGCTGATTTGGAAGTGGAAGTATCTGAAAACATTCCAGAACAGAATAAGCAACAGCGAACATTATCCGATTATGCTAGACCTTCAGTGTTGGGGACAAAGTCGAGTATTCTGCATCCCCCGATTACAGCTCAGAACTTCGAACTGAAGCCGGCATTCATCCACATGTTGCAGCAATCCGCACAATTCAATGGTTTGGCCGATGAAGATCCAAACAGTCATATAGAGAGATTTCTTGAGGTGTGTGATATGCTGAGGATAAACGGGGTGACGGATGATGCAATCAAGTTGCGAGCCTTCCCATTTTCCCTAAAGGGGAGAGCGAAGCAGTGGCTACACTCATTACCTAGAGCGTCAATTACCACGTGGGAGGAGATGGTAGAAGCTTTTCTGGCCCGTTATTTCCCTCCCGGAAAATAAGCAAAGCTTAGGAACGAGATCTCATCCTTTGTTCAGTTGGAATTGGAGTCTCTATTCGAGACATGGGAAAGGTTCAAGGAGCTCCTGAGAAAGTGCCCGCAAAACGGATTCCCGGAGTGGATGATTGTTCAGACCTTTTATAATAGTTTGAACCCGAGTACAAGGCAACTCTTGGATGCGGCAGCAGGAAGTACTTAGGTAGCAAGACCCCCGATGCTACAGTACTGCTACAATAAAATTGCTGCGTTGTTTTGCTACAGTACTTTTCACAAAACACGGTCCAAACACTCTTCTCATGAGGCCACATGTCCGGGCACACGTCCATGTGGTAGGCTATAAAACTTTTTTTCATCTACGTATCTTTGAGAGGTCATGCAATCTTCACAAAGAGAAGGAACATGAAGATGTGGATGCCTTTGTGCCCTTCCAACTAGTGAATTGACTTGAATCTTCTTGAAAGTTGGCACATATCTCCATGTTCATGAACTCCTCTCTTGTCTTGGTCCTTGAATTGAACAAGAACTCCCAACATTGTGTCTTTATAGCTTATCTTTCCTTTTTTTTTTACTCTTCAAAGCATTCACAACCTATATGCATAAAAGAACACAAAATACATAATATGAGACATAAACCATGATAAAAATGATGCTCAATGCATGTAAAACATATATAAAAATATGTCTACTCAAGCACTTATCAAACTCTCCCACACTTAAGTCTTTGCTTGTCCTCAAGCAAAATTAAACATTAAACTCATGGAAAGAAAAGAGAAGTGCTTGGCCTGAGGTTCACCAGAAGAGTACAAGAATAAAATTCTACAGTCATGGAGAGAGTCAAACACTAGACAAAACAATCAATGCTCTAGCAAACAATCCAATCAAAAATGAAAGTGATAAAATCCGAATACGTGTGTGTGTATGAAAGGCTCAACTCATGTCAACACTATGTCCACTACTAAGTTCTTATTTAAACGGGACTTATTTATAAAGACAAAGAATAGGTAGTAGTTTCACACAACCTCTAAGGTAGCCCTTTCCCAAGATGCCTCCCGATTGGCTTTCACAGTTTCGAGGTGGTAGCTCTTTCTACCAATGATGGTAGCTTTCACACATCCCATGAGATAGCTCTTTCTCTTATTAGGGCATAACAAGTATCCAACTTATGAGAGTAGCTACATACATAATGGGTGGTAGCTCTTTCCACCCCCTATGTACAAATAACAAACAATTTCCAATTCTTCTTTTTTTCCAAATTTTTCTTATTTTTTTTGATTTTCCTCTGATTATTTTTTTTCAAATAAAAACTAGCATACTAAAGTTCCAAACATAATGAACTAGAGTCTTCATAGGTCTAATGAGTGAGAGAAGTGCACAAAGAGCAATCGGACAAAAATATTCAATGAAATTGGATGAAAACTAGAGCATGATAAAATCTAATGTTTACAACCTCCAAAAACTAAGAATTAAACTCTAAACCCTAAGGTGAACCTTCATTGGCAACAAGAGCATACTCATGAAAACACAAGTAAAAGTCATGTATAAGGTGAACCCTCCCACACACTTAAGATGTACATTGTCCTCAATGTACGCATGCAAGCACAATAAAAATAATAACAATAGAAGCATAATGTGTGTGGGAATGCAATTAAAACAATACTCCCCTGAAATCCTCATTAATCGTTTGGTGAAGTCTAAATCATGGGCTTGTTGTATGGGTTGTAAAGCTCATACGACCATGTGGTAATTGATGGGCCTCACCGGGGGTGTTGCTACCTAAGGTACCTCCTGCTACCACATCCAAGAGTTTCCTTGTACTCGGATTCAACCCGTTATAAAAGGTCTGAACAATCATCCACTCTGGGAATCCGTGTTGCGCGTACTTTCTCAGGAGCTCCTTGAATCTTTCCCACGTCTCAAATAGAGACTCCAATTCTGACTTTACAAAGGATGAGATCTCATTCCTAAGCTTTGCAGATTTTCCGGGAGGGAAATAACGGGCCAGAAAAGCTTCTAGCATCTCCTCCCATGTGGTAGTTGATGCTCTAGGTAATGAGTGTAGCCACTGATTCGCTCTCCCTTTCAAGGAAAATGGGAAGGCTCTCAACTTTATGGCATCATCCATCACCCTGTTTATCTTAAGCATATCACACACCTCGAGAAAGTTCTCTATATGACTGTTTGGATCCTCATCGCCCAAACCATTGAACTGTATGGATTGCTGCAACATGTAGATGAATGTCGGCTTTAGCGCGAAGTTCTTAGCTGTAATCGGGGGATGCACAATAATCGATTGTGTCCCCAATACTGAAGGTCTGGCATAATTAGATAATGTCCGCTGTTGCTCATTCTGTTCTGCCATGTTTTCAGATTCTTCTACTTCCAAATCAGCTAGATTAGATGGTTCTCGCACAGGTTCTTTCCCTTTTCTTCTAAGTGTACGTTAAAGCTCAAGATTTCCTATAATCAATCTTGAGGTGTTCCCTCAGCTCATAACCTGGAAATGAACTAGAATGAATGAGTGAATAGCTAAGAAAACAAAGTGCAAAGTATCTCTGAATGCCTACACCTCGGCAACGGTGCCAAAAATTTAATAACGCCCCTTGCGTATGTCCCGTAAGTGTACGAGTTTGTCAAAGTAATAAAATCCCATATGAATGGGGTATTGTATCCACAGGGAGTAGGGAATAAAAACACTTAAATTGTTTCTCAACTAACTGAAAGATGAATAGTGATATGTGTGACAAGATGTGAAATAACAAAAGTAAAAGAACAAGAAAGAGACCATAGGTAAAGGAGAAGGTAAGGCAATCGATAGAAATGGGGCACCCGGATATTGTTCCGCTTAGCATAATCGTTTCACGTTCAAGAACCCTCTATTATACTTTCTAATTGATGCAATAATGAGTCGTGGAGATCCTTAAATACATGGTCACAAATCTAAGGTCAACTGATCGCTTCCCCGCAAGTGTACGGGATCGCCAAGTAATACCTCGTGCAAAGACACGAGGATCGTATTCCACGGGGCTAAGGATCTCCTATTACTCCTTCTCGAGCTATTATCTAGCCTAAGATCTTAAGTGATGGATTTACTCTACTAAATACAAATAAAACTAAACACAAGATTTGCTAGCAAATTAGAGAGAACAAGCAATAAGCAAGCAAGAGAATCAATGAAGTGCAAAGGCCTATGGATGTGGATCCCCTTGAGGGGTTATCATGCAACATGGATGATGATTTAAAGATGCGAGGGTAAATTGGACCATGAGATTCCAAGATTAGAACAACCCCAATTTCTCGGCGATTGAACCCTAATCCCATACGAACATAGATAGGAATTTCTTCCAAATCTACATTCCTACGATTGCATTAAGTACAAGGAAATCTCGCTTAGGAATAAACCTACTCTTCTTCGGATTAAACCTACATGGAGGGCTACCAAACACCCAATTTCTCGGCGTGATGATACAAGCATCCCCCTTCTAATCCATTCATGACCTAATACATGCGAGCAAGTCACATCTACATGCATCATTCATAAAAGAGCTACGGATTTCTCCTTAGTGTAACACTTAGCATGAAAACAATGGATTAGATCTCAAAAATACCCAAGCATAGAATTAACAAGTAATCATCCAAAATACATGATAAAACCCCCCAAGGTTCACCAACACCCAGTGGCCTTGGGGGTCTAGTGTGTCATCATCTCATAACAAAGCATACAATCAAGCAAAACATGAAACAAAGGCATAGTATGACACTCCCTAGATGAAATGGTGAAGGATGAGGCGAGAATATGCCGAATGACGCTTCCCCCGCCAAAGGAATGCCGAATGATGCTTCCTCTAGCCGCGGTTCTCCTTCCTTCAAATCGTGATCGATCTCCCCTTTGAATGATGTTGCCTTCTTGCCTTGAGAGCCTTGGACCTTGGGCTTGAATGATCTTCTAGCTTTCTTGCCCTTCTTCTCCTCCCCAAGGTCGCCCAAAATCTCCCAAATGATCTCCCAAAAGTCGGCCAGCAAAAAGTTCTTTAATCAGCCCTAAAAGTGAGTATATATACCCCCCGAGGTATACGGGCCGATAGGGGTCGATGGGGGTCGATAGCACACGTAGAAACCCTAAATTCGCGTTCCAGACGGGGTGCATACGCCCTCCATACGGCCCCGTATACTCGGGTAGTATGGAAATCGGACGTAACACCAACTCAATCCAGTCGCATAGCAGATACGGCCCCCATACTAGGTAGTATGGGGGTAGTATGAAATTCGCTTTTCTTCTCTTATTGCCAAAATGATATCTTCTTGTTCTCCATGGCTTCCATATGCCCTACAAAGCAAATAATAGATAATTAAGCGCGAAACGGGCATGAAACCTCACAAAATACATGCAAAGTGCATACGATACATATATGAAAACACCTACATTTAGACACTTATCAAACATCCCCACATTTAAGCGTTGCTTGTCCCCAAGCAAACAACTCATGAAAAACAAAGAGACTGAGAAGTGGCTAAATGCAATACCTCCGCTCAAGCAAATATAAGATTCCAAAAGCAAAGGATAATGAAACATAGATGTTGAGTTATAGTCATTAGCATAATAAAAAAATATCCTCGTCTCACCCCTAATATGTATGTGCGTGTAAGTGAATCCTTTATCTCATTTGCCCTCGATCCGGTCTAGCTCAAGGACTTCAATCAAGACAGACTCTAGATGCTAATCACTCCACATACAAAAGAATACTAAGTCTTAAACTACTAAGTGCTACTTCAATGGCCAAGTAAGATCCTTCTAATTCTATAGCTTGAAACTAAATCCTTTTTCTTTTCAAAACCTTTGGTAGGTACTCAAAAAGATCACTAGGGTTTTTATTTTCAACTCAATATTCAACATTTTTTTTTTCGAGGCCGACTAACATAGACTCGCATCAAAAACATTTTTAAAAATCTTTCTAGAGGATGCACATGCTCGGTTAGGCACAAGAGCCACCCAACTACTCGAATACAGTCTACATAGACGCATTCATGCTTCATTAGCGAGGAATACTCGACATAGACTCATTTTTCTTCTTTTTTTCTTTTTCTTCTTTTTCACTTTCACTCTCACCCTAGATCACATCTTCGTAGTACACTACATGCCACAAAAACCTCGGATTAGCTCAACAAGACTTAGAAGTTCTTAAGAAAACATTGAAGGATAGAACTTAGTGTTCTAAGGCCAAGTACTCAAAGTAGTGTGTTAAGCATACAAGAGAGTTAGAGTAGTCACATTGGCTATTCCCAGGGCATCGACAAAAAAAAATTATGCTACTCGCCAACTCATTAGAAGGTGCCCCCACCATGGTTTTGCTTCATGGATGCGAGTACAAATCATTTACAATGGGCTAAATTATGCTACTCGCCAACTCATTGATGCCACGGCGGCCGGTTCCCTTAGCAACAAGTACCCCGATGAGGCCGAGCAATTACTTGAGTCAATGGCAAGCAATGAATCACATTGGGCCTCAAGGGGATCTTCACAAAAGACTGCTGGGCTTTATGAAGTAAGTAGTGATAATGCCTTAGCCGCAAAGGTTGACGTGTTGACTCGAAAGATTGATCTTCTTATGGGCGAGAGTTCAAGGCCCGAATCGGTGCTAAGTTGTAGTACTTTATGGTGGTGGGCACAGTGCAGCCCAATGTCCGATTGCTAGCTCGTCTCGTTGCATCCGTTGAGAATGTGGACTACATTGCGGGCAACGCAATCAAAGGGAACCCATATAGTTCAGCCTACAATCCGGGTTGGAAGAACCACCCAAATTTTTTTCATGGAACCAAGGCCAACAACAACAAAGAGGTGCACCACCTCAAGGATCTCAATTTCAACAACCGGCCGTTGAGAGGAAGTTTTCCATCGAAGAGATCCTTGCCAAGTTCATGCTCGAGACTCAATGACAGGTTTAATAATCTAACTAGTAGCATGGATGCACAATTTGGCAAGGTGAATGCTCAACTCACTCAGCATGCCGAGCAGTTCAGTGAAATAGGATCTGTTTTAAGAAACCTCCAAGCTTCTGTGAAATCTCTTGAGCATCGAGTGGGGGAGCTCGCGAAGGCACATTCTGAACGTCCTCTAGGTTGTCTTCCAAGCAACACAGAAGACAATCCAAGAGAGCACCTAAAGGTCATTGCTCTTAGAAGCGGGAGGCAAGTGGAGACAAGGGTCGAAGTTGACCCAAGTGTCTGGAAAAGTGGGGTAGCCTCCGGGGAAGACCCCAAGCTAGTTGAAGAAAACAGTGAAGACAAAAATCTGGGCATAAATGACAAGTTCCAACAACAAGGACCACCAAAATCATCCGAGTACAAGCCTCCGATCCCCTATCCAACAAGACTGAAGTATGACAAGGAGGATGTTCACTTCAGAAAATTCATCAACATCTTCAAACAACTTCATTTGAACATCCCGATAGTTGAAGCGTTGACTCAAAATGCCGAAATATGCCAAGTTTCTAAAGGAGCTCCTCACAAATAAGAGAAAGTTGGAAGAAGAAGGCACGATTGCACTTACGGGAATTGCTCGGCTATTCTAGAAAAAGAAGCTCCCACAAAAAGTTGAAAGATCCGGGTAGTTTCATTATTCCATGCATGCTTGAAGGTGGAGTCCAAGAGAATGCTCTAGCGGACTCGGGGGCTAGCATAAACGTCATGCCCTACACCATGTATTTGAAACTAGGCTTGGATGAATTAAGTCCGACGAGGATGACCTTACAGCTAGGCGATCGATCAACAAGAAAAACCTCGTGGGATTGTCGAAGATGTGATTGTGCGAGTGGATAAATTTGTTTTTTTCCGTGGACTTTGTCATCATGGACATAGATGAAGATGTGGAGATACCACTAATTCTTGGCCGACCATTCCTCAAAGACCTCGGGTGCCTTAATTGACTTGAAAGGAGGGAAGTTGACGTTAAGAGTCGGAGAAGAGGAAGTGGTGTACACTTTGCCACTGCCATGAAACATTCTTTAGATCATGATGACACACTTTATTTCGTTGATGAAACTGATAGGTTGATTTCTGATTGTGTGCAGGAGGTGCTCTCTTTAAATCCTTTGGATGAATATTTGGGGGAGTTGGAGAACGAAGAAGAAGAAGAACCTCATCGTCATCCTCCAATTCACAATTTGAAGCCACCAAAAGAGAGGGTATCCTATACTAATGCTAAAGAAAAAGAAAAAAAAGAATCATTTATGAAGAGAATGTGGATGGAGATCCATGGGAGAAAAAAGAAAGGTAACAAGCTTCATCCTCCCACATCTCATGGAGGAAAGGTAAATTCTTCACCCCTCTCCACTCATGAACAATTCGAGGTATTTTCAATGTTGTCATTCAATCTACCTGGAAGAAGCAACACTACAAGGGAAACCGGGGGTGGCTTCAAATTGTTTGAACCCCCATGAGGTAAGGAACAAGGTACGTCAGGCTCGTGACGTTAAACAAGCGCTTCTTGGGAGGCAACCCAAGCATTCGGGGGCATTTGTTTGCATTTTCCGTATTTTTTAGTTCTTAGTTCATTTCAATTTTCGTATTTCTTAGACTTGTTTGTTTTTGAATAAGTTCATGCTCATACACTTGGCACATTTCTCTCATCATTTTTATTGTGGTATATTTGTGAAACCTCTTGAGACACACATGTGTAGGTGTTAATTCATGTCCTAGATCGTCGTTTTATTCATTTTAGTCGTTTTTGGAGAAATCATCAAGCTTTTCTTTTTTTCATTTTTTTACATCATTTGAGGCAGGTTTTTCATGGATTTGATTGGCATTTAAAGGTTTACGGCCATACTGGGTCATATGGAGGCCGTCTGAGCTGACCACAGAGCCGATCCGGATGGCTCTGTGCTCACTTTCGACGGCCCCCATACGGCCCCCGTATGGGGGCTGTCCCGAGTCGGGCTGGATGTATCGGCCGAGGGGAGCTCCTCACTCAGACGGCCCCCATACGGCCCAGTATGGGGGCCGTATGGTGGCGGGACTCCCCCCCTTAAAGGCCTCTCATCTCCTCTCTCTTCCACCTCTCATTTCTCTTCAACTCCACTCGAAATTTTTCTCTCCTTTCTCTCTCGATTCTTGGCCGAATCTCTTCATTTTTTTCTTCCAAAAACTTCTTCCAATCCATTGGAGACTTCGATCTAGTGATCTTACCCGAGTTTAAAGCTTGTTTTCTCAAGGTTTCGCCGGTATGCTTTTTTTCAATGCCCTAGTTTTATTCTTTTTCCATTTTTGGGCATTCTTGAGACTTTTGCATGGAATTTCTTTTAGCAATTTGCTTTGGTTTTGGTTGAGGTGAATGTTGTGAATGAATTTTTCATTCAAATTTATGTACAAATTTTTTCGATTCCATGATATAGGGGAGACTCTTGTCGTGTGAATAGTGACCATACGGCCCCCATACGGCCGTATGGTCCCAAAAACCAATTTTTTTCATTAGTCTCCTCTATCTCTACCATGTTATTTTTGAGTTATCTTATCTCCCTTTGAGCTTGATCAAAAGTTTTTTTCTTCATTGTAGGGATGCCTAACACTAAAAAAGACTCGCCTCCAAGCGCCCAAGAACTACCGAGCCATCCTCTACACCCGATGAACCCGCTCTTCAAATTGTCCCACCATCGAGAGAGATATGATAGATTGAAGACAAAACCATTCGGGACTTTGTGCTATCTTGATTGGGAACTTGTGGACAACCTTGGATTTGCAAAGTCAAGTACGGGATTGGCTCTCACACAATTGTTGGGATAAACTCTTTTGCCATTAACGAGCCAACCTTCCGTCAATTAACCTTGAGGTCTTGAGTACATTTGAGGCACGACAAGATGGGCAATCCGTATGAATAAGAAACTTATCACCATCCGCTTTTTCAAGCTTTTGGAAGGAAGCGCACTATGCATCATTTGGACTTTGCCAAGTACTTGGGGTTATATGATGATGATTTTATCAAATCCATGCCCGCAAACGTCTTAAGCTTGATTTCGAGTGAGGTGGGTAGGAGCAACTATTGGGCAACTTTGGCGGGTGAAGATACGACCGAAGGCCTCACGCATGATCGACCCGGCACATGATTCATTCATGCCTTGATTTGCCCGTCTCTTTGGGGCCGGACCGATAGCAAGTGGGGTGTCACCAATCCGATCTCTTTACGATGTATGGCATCTTTGAGAGGCACCCTCACTCACCTTGGCTACATTGTCGCTGATGCATTCCTTCACCGGGGCTCGTGATACTCGATTGGGAGCTATCTTTATTGGGCCCTATGTGACCGGATTGATCCGTGGCATGGGTCTGCTTGAGCAGACGCGAGGTATGATCTGTAGGAGGTCGGCACGGGAAGGCATCACACGGGCGATTGGCTTGGTGGTTGCGAGCGCACGAGGGCGAGGCCCCCACAAAGACCAAGCCATCGGTGAGTCCAACGAACCGACGAGCACATGAGTCGAGGCCCGAGGTCACACTGCTCTACCGGTACTACTTCATTACCTGGCTCGACACTGAGACCCGAGGGGATTGAGGGAGAGATGCGTGCGCAGGCAGGGCACGAGATCCGTGACTGACTTCACCAGTCCTTGAGGGACGATCGACCGAGGCGTATTTTCACCGCTTTCATTACCTCATACTATGGATCACTGCATGACTCCTCGCCACCATGCCACCACCACCAGACCGGATTGATGAGTAGCGGCTCGTTTGAGCATGGATACTTTTTATCTACTTTACTTTATTTTGTTGTGTACTATGTTTGTGTTTTGTTGAGTTGGCATGGATCTTTTCCTCCCAACTCTTGGTGTTGAACTTTATTTTGTTTTCATCTATGTATTTTGTTGACTTTTCCCTAGTCTCTCCCTTGTGTTTGTATGTGAATTTTCGTGGAATGATGATGTCCCCTTTACTGCAGTAGCATTGAGGGAATTTGGTGAGCTTTCCTAGTTTTTAATGGAGGTCAGACGAGACATGTGTTGCTCACCACACCTTTTGTCGAGTCATACCTCACGACGAACACAAGATAAACCGGGGAAGTTTTGTTTTTCACCCTCCTCAATTATTTTCATTGCTCCATCTTGCATGTTTTTCATGATTAGTGTGCATTGAGGGCAATGTACAACACTAAGTGTGGGGATGGGTGCATTTCATGTTTTAGGAACATTGTTTACATGCTAGTGTTACCAATGATGGCTTTATTCATTCTTGTAAGATTCTTTTAGCTTGGACTAATGATGGATGTGAGTTACTTGTTTTTATGCTTTATTGAATCATAGCTTTCACCCCATAGTATTGTCTTGTGCACTGAATCTGTCATGTCCCCCAGAATAGCCAATGTAGACTACTCTAACTCTCTTGTATGCTTAACACAGTACTTTGAGTACTTGGCCCAAGAACACTGAAGTTCTATCCTTCAATGTTCTAAGGCCAACTCTCAAAGTACTGTGTTGAGCTAATCCGAGTTTTTGTGGCATGTAGTGTACTCAAGATGTGATCTAGGTGAGAGTGACAGTCGATTCAAAGTGCACAAGACAATACTATGGGGTGAAACAGATTCAATAAAGCATAAAAAAACAAGTAACTCACATCCATCATTAGTCCAAGCTAAAAGAATCTTACAAGAATGAATAAAGCCATCATTGGTAACACTAGCATGTAAACAATGTTCCTAAAAACATGAAA
>NC_052471.1:19367388-19437227 GCF_009730915.1 Dioscorea cayenensis subsp. rotundata
AGATAATAGCTCAAGAAAGAGTAATAGGAGATCCTTAGCCCCGTGGGATACGATCCTCGTGTCTTCACACGAGGTATTACTTGGCGATCCCGTACACTTGTGCGGAAGCAATTAGGATGAACCGGGGAAGTTCATTTTCACCATCCTCTATTATTCTCATTGCTTCATTTAGCATGTTGATGATTAGTGTACATTGAGGGCAATGTACAATACTAAGTGTGGGGATGGGTGTATTTCATGTATTAGGACCATTGTTTACATGCTATTGTAACCTATGATGGCTTTGTTCATTCTTGTAAGATTCTTTTAGCTTGGATTAATGATTGATGTGAGTTATTTTTTATGCTTTATTGAATCCTATTTCACCCCTAGTATTGTCTTGTGCACTGAATTTTCTGTCGATGCCCTGGGAATAACCAATGTGACTACTCTAACTCTCTTGTATGTTTAACACACTACTTTGAGTACTTGGCCTTAAAACACTAAGTGCTATCCTTCAATGTTTTCTTAAGAACTTCTAAGTCTTGTTGAGCTAATCCTAGTTCTGTGGCATGTAGTGTACTCTGAAGATGTGATCTAAGGTGAGTGTGTAAAAAAAAATATGGAAATGAAAATAAAAAAAACCAGAAGAAAAAGGAAAAAAAAATGAGTCTATGTCAGTATTTGACAAGGTCCCCTTGCGTATATCCCGCAAGTGCACGGGTTTGTCGAAGTAATAATCCCAGGTGAGCAGGGTCGAATCCACAGGGAGTAGGGAGTAAAGATACTTAATTCGATTCTTAGCTATATGGAGTATCAACAATGACAAGTGTGATAATGATTCGATTCTCAACAATTAAAAGCAACAAGTAAGAGAGCAAAAGTAAGGAGGAGGTAAGGCAATCGATAAAGATGGGGTACTCGGATGATGCTTCACCTAGGATAATCGCTTCAAGTGCAAGAACTCTCTATTATGCTTCCTAATCAATGCAATGGTGAGTCGTGGAAATCCTTACATACAAAGTCCCAAATCTAAGGTCAACTATGCCTAACTCTATTCATGTCCCGGAGAAGAGATTAAATAACCTCTCAACCTCGCACTCGAATAAAGTTGGAATGAGCTCTAGGGATTCCAAGTGATAAATCGCTTCCTAATTATAGACCTAACCCTTTGGTCCATGTGGAAGGTCCCTAGCCACAATGAAGCCCTAGATACTAAGATCCCCTCAACGCTTCACTCCATTGCACGCGCAACTAGGCCCCAGCGGAGGTTCATCCCTTAGACCATTCACTCTATTATGGCCGTAAAGACCTCAAGGAATGGAGGTAGAATCTATCATGTTGGAGGGGAAAGGGGACGATCCTGTACCTCTCGACTCACCCTCTTAACCCTCTCCAACCTAGCTTTGTCTATTGCTCGTGGTGTGTCACTCACTCACAAGGTTACCAGCAAGAACTCTCAACCCTAGTGTCACTCTAGGGGAAATGTTCATACAATCAAGCATTCAAGGTTCGAACTCATAATAAACATCAATTTATTGAAAGCATAATAAAGAAGTTCAATGAAACGAATACATCCTAGGGTTCACAATCCCCTAAGTACCCACTAGGGGTTTAGCTTTCCATGGAGCTAAGTACAATGAATCCATAAAGAAACCCCCTCGATAGTCATGTCGATGGTCTTGTGGAGAGTCCTCTACTCGTCGCAAGGGATCCTTTGTCTGGCCTAGGATACACCTCTCTGGATCGATGCCGACGAAAGCTCTCCCAATAACCTTCTTCCAAATGACGCGCGATGTCGGAGCCGTAGAACCTCTCCAAAAACTTAGCGAATACCCCTCAAAACCCTAGCGAAGCCCTCTCGCAAGTTGGGGAAAAGATGGAAAAAAGAATACCAAAATCGGGGCTGAATCGGCTTTAAATAGGGCTGGAATCGGGCAACTCCACGGGCGTGGACGCTACACGCGGCCTTGCGGAATTTCCACACAGGAGTGGATAATTTCCACACGCCCGTGTGGATTCTCTGTTTCTCTGATTTCTCGGCCGGCTGTGAACAATGCTTGGCCTTAGGTTTACCGAGGTATACAAAGAAAGTATTCTACAAGTAAGGAAAATTTCAACACTAAATACAAAAAATCAATGCTCTAGCTAAAAACTTGGATCAAAAAGGACAACAAACCCGAATTTCGTGTAAGTGTGTGAACTCACTCAAAACAACCCAAGTTATACTCCTCAAAGTTCTAAGTACAAGGCACTTATTTATCTACAAAAGTGATAAAAATTTTAAAAGATGGTAGTAGCTTCACACATCCTCTAAGGTAGCCCTTTCCAAAGCGGTCGCTAAGGTGGCTTTCACAATTTCGAGGTGGTAGCTCTTTCTACCCGAGTGGTAGCTTTCACTCATCCTATGAGATAGCTCTTTCTCTCATTAGGGTATAACTAGTATCTGACTTGTGAGAGTAGCTTCATACATCATAGGTGGTATCTCTTTTCAATCAACAAACACAAATAAACAATAAAACTATTTTGTTCCTTCTTTTCATTTTCCAATTATTATTTTTTTCAAAATTTAGCAAAAGAAGTAAACCTAACTAGTCCCTTTAACATCAAACATGAGTTTCCAATAGAGTTCAAAGAGTGAGTAGTGCACTAAGTGTAAATCGGGCAAAAATACCTAAAAATTCAAGCAACAACTAGAGAATGAAAACATTCAATGTTAACAATTCTCCTAGACTTAAGAATACAATCATTGCAACTAAGGTGAACCGCCATTGGCTATGTGATCATATATCAATCAAGAACAATAGAAAAGATGTCCGTATTATGAAACTCCCCCCACACTTAAGATGTACATTGTCCTCAATGTACTCATGCAAGCTCACTCAAAATATATCATTCAAAAATAGATGTGGGAGAAGCAATCAAAACAATACTCCCCTGACTCCTAGTGTTGCGTTTGATGAAGCTAATTCGTAGGGAGTAGTGTTCCAACGGGTTGTGAAGCTCACACGGTCAAGTGCCGAAGCACCTTGGCGGTGCCTATGACTAAGTCTCAATTCCTAAGATGACAAGACCATCTGCACGCATACACGAGGGGGTTCAGTGAAGCTCAAGAAAAACAAAAATAACTCTAGTGTATAAAAGATGAATCAATGAATACAACTCGATAAATGCAACATAACATAAACTCAGAAGGAAAAATCCTTTATGAGTGAACAAGTCTAAAAACAATAAAATAAAATAAAGTAAAATGCATGAATTAAAAGAAAAGTCAAGTGTCAGAGTCGCTCTCAGGCTCCGCTGCTGCTGCTACTAAAGTGGAAGCATATAGTGGGTCCTCCGGTGCTAAGGTCGAGGATAGAGGTGCTGGAGGAACTGACGGGGCCTGAAGAGTCCTCGGCTGCAGGACAAATGATGAGGCAACGTCTCGCTCTAGGATCTACTATAATATGTCAAAACGTGGCATGAACACTATGTACTGAGTAGCCTGCGTAGCCCTAATCTCGGCAACCTCGGCTCGGACCACTCCTATAGCATTCTCGAGCCTCTCAAAGCGATCATTGGCTCGAGATGGTGAAAACATACGCACTGGGGGTGGTTCCTCGGCCGCTGGAGGTGCCTCGGTCTCTATCGATGTTGGCTGAGCCTCGGGGGTGGGCTGAGATGCTCCGGCTTCATCCTCAGCTATCTCTGGGCCTGGTAGGAATAAAGCAAAAACCCCTGTCCGCACCCTGAGGACCATGCCCATCAACCGCATCATCTCTAGACCCAGGCGAGCGGGTACACTTGTCTTCTCGGCCCCGCGAATCAAATCCAAGAAACCCATGCCCAGCACTAATCTCGTAATGTAAGGGCCCAAGAAGATTGCTCCCAGTCTAGCATACTGTCCCTGATGTCTGATGTAATCAGTCAGGATGTGCCCTAAGTGGATCGGTACGCGCTCTACCATCGAGTACAAGTACAACAGCTCCTGATAGCTCAAGACACTAGTACTGTCACCACGGCCATTCACCGACCTACTCATGATGGCGTGCAAATATCTGTATGCAGGTCGGGAAAGGCACGTGGCCTTGGACACCGCCGGCTCGTACTGACCTTGACCACATAGCACTCTGTAAGCTCTCTGCGGGATCAAGGTTCCAGGCTAATCAGTAGGCAACTGTGCATACTACTCTGTAGCTGTGAATGCCTCCTCGTATAGGCCAAGAAGTACGGAAAACTGTGTAATGCTCAAGCTATGGTGGCGTCCAAATGCTCTGAACTGAATGGTGCCCAAACTGTCGAAGCTCGCATACACTCTATCAAACTCGAACGAGGAGAGCAACTCCAGTGTAAACTCTTGGATGACTGGCTCTCTAATAGTTAGCAACTACCGCCAACCGCCTTATGAAACTAGATCCTCGATCTCATCTGCGAACTCATCACCCTGCTGAAGCTTCCACAGTATAGTAGCGTCCAGAAATCGAGTCTGTCCAAAATGGAGTCTCGACAATCGCTCATAACAGACCTGATGTTCGAGAATCGCAAATTGCATGCCCTCGGGCTCAGAGGATGACTCATGTGGCCTCTTATCAGCTTGCTTCTTTGACCTAGGTGCCATGATCTGCAAAATTTAAACAAAATTGGTCAAACAAGTTGATAAAACAATACTGCAGAAATCCACACGGTCGTGTGGAATTTCCACACGCCCGTGTGGATCCACGGGGCATGAGAAACGCACGGCCACGCATCAACAATCAAAAAATACAACTTAATAATACTTATAACTTCGTTCTAAACATAAATTATCGTTCTAATTGAAGAAATGAAGTATTATTAACCAGATTAATCGATAGAAAATACGAATTGACGAAGAAGATGATGAAAAAGGATTTACCAATGAGGAGGAGTTAGAAAATGAATAGCCGGCCGAAAAACTTTGCTAAAATCCCACCAAACTGGCGCTATGGACTCGGAGAGTACTGTGAGAGTGTTTTCAATTGTAAAAAAGTCGTGAAGAGGGAGAGGAACCATCCTCTTTTAAACAGAACCCGTGACTTTTGGCATTCTGTGCATCCACAAGGTCGTGTGGAAATTCCCCACGCTTATGTGCCTCACTTCAAAAGCTCCACAGGTGCGTACGCACGCCCCTGTGCACTCTCGGGAAAAACTCTCACTAACTTAGAACGAACTCACACGGGCGTGCGAAAAATATCCACGCCCGTGCGCCAGACCCACAGGGGCAGACGCACGCCCCTGTGGCTTCCCTGGTCATCCGAGAAAAAATATCAAGTCTTACGCACGCGCGTGTGGAAATTCCACACGGGCGTGAACATTCATATGCCCAACTCACAGGGGCAACCGCACGCCCCTGTGTTTTCTCGGGATGGAGAGAGCAACCTGCAGAGTATCTCACGGGCGTGCGGAAATTACCCACGCCCGTGTGTGGTTTACAAGGTCACCGACAGGGGCGAGTCCACGCCCTTGTGTGTTCTCAGGAAAATTTTCCCAGCTCTGCAGGAATTCACACGCCCGTGCGGAAATTACCCACGAGCGTGCGCCAGTCGCATAGTAGTCCACAGGAGTAGCCGCACGCCCCTGTGCCCTCTCTGGATGAGCTCACAGTACACATCCACGGGCGTGCGAAAATTCCACACGCCCGTGTGTTTTCTCTGGATGACTTAGAAAAAAACCTCCAGGCTCTGCAGAACTATTCTGAACATGTTTACACACTCAGAGCTTGCCCTAGTATGCAAAATTTACCAGATAAAAACATGAAATAGAACTCAAACGACCAACCTTCACCAATTATTCATAAAACACACGATGAATTTGAAAAACCCACAATAAAAAATTGCAGCACAAGCATTTAAAAATTGAAACACCAACACTTAACAATTTATTCATGAAAACAAACTAAACTAAAAGGTAAGAAAACAGTAAACACTTGGGTTGCCTCCCAAGAAGCGCTTGTTTAACGTCACTAAGCTTGACGTATCTTTCTTACCTCACGGGGGTTCATAAATGAAGGTTGCCCTCTTACCCATGGGTTGAAAGCATGATGAGCAGAGTCTTTTGAGGGTAGAGGGTGTACTCTCGAGCTTTGGACCACCTAGCAATGGTTCGTCCAACTTCCTTGGCTCATGTACGTCTCCAACAATCTTGCAGCGTTTTCGGTGGCGTCTCCGAGCCCTCTTCATTTTCCGGAGCACCTTCTTCAAGATCCCCGGGGTAGTTGTTTCTTCTCCCCTCGAACCAAGCATCATCACTTCTTCATTGCTCTCCTCTTGGTCGAACAAACCTTCATATGGATCCGGGTTGAACATTTCTTGCTTATATTCATCAACAATTTCATCAGTAGTGTTTAGAAAGTATAGAGTATCATCAAAATCGAGAGAAAGCCGCATGGCTTTAGCAAGGCGGTATGTGAGCTTATCATCTCCAACCCTCAATGTGAGCTCCCCGCCGTCCATGTCAATCAATGCTTTGGAAGTCCGCAAGAATGGTGTCCCAAGTATCAAGGGTACATCTGCATCCTCATCGACATCTAGCACTACAAAGTCAACCGAAAATATGTACTTGTCCACCTTGACAAGCATGTCTTTAATGATGCCTCTCGGATGTCGCACCGTTCGGTCCGCCAATTGTAAAGTCATCGGAGTAGTCCTAGGCTCACCCAAGCCTAATTTTTGGAAGAAAGTATATGGCACAACGTTGATGCTCGCCCCTGAATCCACCAATGCCATTTCTTCACCTAAGTTGCCGATGTTACACGGAATGATGAAGCTTCCCAGGTCTTTCTTCTTGTTCGGCATGTTCTTTTGCAACACCGCCGACCATGAAGCATCAAGCACCACTGAAGCACTCTCCTCCAATTTCCTCTTGTTGGTGAATAGGTCTTTCAGGAACTTCGCATACTTAGGCATTTGAGCCAATGCCTCAACAAAAGAAATGTTGATGTGGAGTTTCTTGAACAAACTCAGAAACTTCTTATACTGTTCATCCCCTTGGTCATTCGTCAATCTAGAGGGATAAGGGATTCTTGGCTTGAAAGGTGGGGGTGCCACCTCTTTGTCTTTGTTTGCTGCCTTCTTAACCTCTACAACCTCGGGCGCGTGTTCTTTCGGCATCTCACTCGGAAGCCTCCCTTCAACCTCACGACCACTTCTCAAAGTGATCGCTTTCACATGTTCTCTAGGATTGGTTTCCGTGTTGCTTGGTAAACTTCCATGTGGCCTTTTAGAGAGAGACTTCACAATTTGCCCCACCTGATTTTCAAGATTGTGCAAGGAGGCGGTGTGATTGCGAAGTGTAGCCTCGACTGATTCAAACCTTCTATTTGCCGATTGAACAAATCTAGCCAAGTGCTTCTCCAAATCCGTCATCCGGGTTTCCAAGCCTGAAATTCTGTTTTCCACTTGAGGGGCTTGTTGTTGTTGGAAACCCGATAGCCCCATGGTCTTCTGTGGTCCTTGATTACTCCATATAAATTTGGGATGATTCTTCCAATCTGAATTGTAGGTGTTGCTGTATGGATTCCCTTGAGGTCTCTATCCATTACCTACAAAGTCAACGTTCTCAACTGAAGAAACATCACCAATGACGATTGGGAAATCGGAGGGAGTATGTCCTCCACCACAACTGTTGCAATTGGTCACGGCCGTAACTCTATTCGAAGCTATAAGATCTAACTTCTTACTCAAACTCTCCACTTGGGCCGCTAATGAAGTTACCGCATCAATTTCATGGAGACAGACCACCTTTTTGTTCTCATTAGCGTTCCACTGGTAGCTATTTAACCCCATTTCCTCAATCAATTAATGAGCCTCATCAGGGGGGTCTTGCTACCTAAGGTACCTGCTACAGCCACATCCAAGGGTTGCCTTGTACTCGGGTTCAAACCATTGTAGAAGATTTGAACAATCATCCACTCTTGGAATCCGTGTTGCGGACACTTTCGTAGGAGTTCCTTGAACCTTTCCCATGTCTTAAATAGAGACTCCAATTCCAACTGCATAAAGGATGAGATCTCATTCCTAAGCTTTACTAATTTTCCTGGAGGGAAATTATGGGCTAGGAAAGCTTCTACCATCTCCTCCCATGTAGTGATTGATGCTCTAGGTAATTAGTGTAGCCACTGCTTTGCTCTCCCCTTTAAGGAAAATAGGAAGGCTCTCAATTTGATGGCATCATCCATCACACCATTTATCTTCAGCATGTCGCACACCTCGAGGAAGCTCTCTATGTGACTGTTTGGATCCTCATCGGCCAAACCGTTGAATTGTGCGGACTGCTGCAGCATATGGATGAATGCCGACTTTAGCTCGAAGTTCTGAGCAGTAATTGGGGGACGCACAATACTCGATTGTGTCCCAAACACTGAAGGTCTGGCATAATCAGATAGTGTTCGTTGTTGCTCATTTTGTTCTGCCATGTTTTCAGATCCTTCTACTTCCAAATCAGCTGGATTATGCTGTTCATGCGCAGGTCCTTTCTCTTTTCTTCTAAGTGTACGTTCAAGCTCAGGGTCTCCTTCAATCAATATTGATGGATTCCCTCGGGTCATAACGTGGAGCTACACCAAAAAGAAAGAAAAAGACAATTAGAATGATGATAGAATAAGAAGATATGAATTAGAATGTGTGGTGAAATAGCTAAGAAAACAAAGTGCAAAGTATCACTAAACGCCTAGCTCCCCGGCAACGGCTCCAAAAACTTGACAAGGTCCCCTTGCATATATCACGCAAGTGCACGGGTTTGTCGAAGTAATAATCCCAGGTGAGCGGGGTCGAATCCATAGGGAGTAGGGAGTAAAGCCACTTAATTCGATTCTTAGCTATGTGGAGTATCAACAATGACAAGTGTGATAATGATTCAATTCTCAACAATTAAAAGCAACAAGTAAGAGAGCAAAAGTAAGGAGGAGGTAAGGCAATCGATAAAGATGGGGTACTCGGATGATGCTTCACCTAGGATAATCGCTTCAAGTGCAAGAACTCTCTATTATGCTTCCTAATCAATGCAATGGTGAGTCGTGGAAATCCTTACATACATAGTCCCAAATCTAAGGTCAAATATGCCTAACTCTATTCATGTCCTGGAGGAGAGATTAAATAACCTCTCAACCTCGCACTCAAATAAAGTTGTAATGAGCTCTAGGGATTCCAAGTGATAAATCGCTTCCTAATTATAGACCTAACCCTTTGGTCCAGGCGGAAGGTCGCTAGACACAATTAAGCCCTAGATACTAAGATCCCCTCAACGCTTCACTCCATTGCACGCGGAACTAAGCCCCAGCAGAGGTTCATCCCTTAGACCATTCACTCTATTATGGCCGCAAAGAACTCAAGGAACAGAGGTAGAATCTATCACGTCGGAGGGGAAAGGGGACGCTCCTGTACCTCTCGACTCACCCTCTCAACCCTCTCCAACCTAGCTTTGTCTAACGCTCGTGGTGTGTCACTCACTCACAAAGTTACCAACAAGAACTCTCAACCCTAGTGTCAATCTAGGGGAAATGTTCATACAATCAAGCATTCAAGGTTCGAACTCACAATAAACATCAATTTATTGAAAGCATAATAAAGAAGTTCAATGAAACGAATACATCCTAGGGTTCACAATCACCCAAGTACCCACTAGGGGTTTAGCTCTCCATGGAGCTAAGTACAATCAAAGAAATCAAATGTAAAAGCAATGAATCCATAAAGAAACCCCCTCGATGGTCGTGTCGATGGTCTTGCAGAGAGTCCTCTACTCGTCATCCAAAGATTCCCTCGTCCGGTATAGGATACGCCTCGACGGAAGCTCCTCTACCAACCTTCTTCCTCAGGAATGACGATGTCGGAGCCGTAGAACCTCTCCAAAACCTTGGCCAATACACCTCAAAAGCCTAGCCGAAGCCTTCTCTCAAGTTGGGGAAAAGATGGAGAAAAGAATACCAAAATCGGGGCTGAATCAGCTTTAAATAGGGCTGGAATCGGGCAACTCCACGGGCGTGGATGCTACACGCGCCCGTCGCGGAATTTCCACGCAGGGCGTGGATAATTTCCACACGCCCGTGTGGATTCTCTGCTTTCTCCGATTTCCCGGCCGGTACTGTAAACGAGTCTTTTGCTACGATATTACTACAATGTTGCTGCAGTGCTCTTCTACAGTCTCCGACCTAAATAACTTCCCAATTCCATAATTTCATCGGGGTAACGCAAACGGACACACGTTCACGTCTTGAATCACTTGCTTCTTCAATGATATACATGTTGGTGGAGCTCTTGTTCTTATATGCATAGGTCGGAATGCTCGAGTGTGACTGCCTTTATACCCCTCCAAATGGATGTGCTCACTCGAATACGAGGAGGTTGGCACACACTCTAGCATCTCACACCTGTTCTATGTCTTCGCGTTTGAACTTTAGAAAGATCTCCTCCAAAATAAGTGCATTATGATCCACATTGGCCTATTTCCTTCATACTCGGCCTCACAGCACTATCTGGGTAAAAGTAACATAAAAACACACATATTAATGTAAAAACCTGAGAAAAGTAATGCTCAACATAAGGAATGAATGCTTCGCATTCATATCGGACAAGCACTTATCAATGAGTTGTTTGCTTGGGGACAAGCAACGCTTAAGTGTGGCGATATTTGATAATTTTCTAAATGTAGGTATTTTTATATATGTATCGTATTCACTTTGCATGTATTTCGAGGTTTTGATGCCCGTTTTGTGCTTAGTCATCTACTATTTGCTTTGTAGGGCACAAGAAAGCCATGGAGAACACGATGATATCATTTAGGTGAAAAGAGAAGTAAACAATCTTCATACCACCCCCATACCACCCAGTATGGAGGCCATATGGAGGCCGTATGGACCCCGTATGCACCTGGTATGAAGCGAGAATTTCTATTTTTGAGTGTTATACAGCCCCCATACAGCCCCTATATGATCTATATGCCGTGGGGAGTATAAAATCTGACTTTTCAGGCAGAATAAATGAGTTTTTCTGGATAGATTTTGAGGGGCTTCTTGGGAAAACTTGAATGACCTTGGGGAGAAGAAGAAGGGCAAGGAAACAAGGATATCATTCAAGGGCAATGTCAAAGGCTCTCAAAGAAAGAAGATAACATCATTCAAGGGAAAATCAACCACGATTTGAAGGAAGGAGACCCGGGGCTGGAGGAAGCGTCATTCGGTATTCCTTTGGCGGGGGAAGCATCATTCGGTAAATTCTCTACCTCCTCCTTCGCCATTTGATCTAGGGAGTGTCATTTATGCTTTTGCTTTGTGTTTTACTTTATTGTTTTGCTTGTTGTGGGATGATGACACACTAGACCCCCAAGGGCACCGGGTGTTGGTGAACCTTGGGGAGTGGGGGGTTATCATGTATTTTTGATGATTATTTGTTAATTCCATGATTAGGTTATTTTAAATCTAATCCATTGTTTTCATGCTAAGTTCTACATTAAGGAGAAATCCATAGTTCTTTTATGAGTGATGAATGTAGATGTGACCTACTCGCATGTATTAGATCATGAATGGATTAGAATGGAATACTTGTATCATCACGATGAGAAATTGGATGTTGGTAGCCCTCCATGTCCTAGGAATGAACTTTGGATGAGTTCAGCCCCATTTTGAGATTTCCTTGTACTTAATGCAATCGTAGGAATGTGGATTTGGAAAAAATTCCTATCGACATTCGTATGGGATTAGGGTTTAATTGCCGAGAAATTGGTGTTGTTCTAATCTAGAAATCTCTTGGTCCAAATTACCCTTGCATCTTTTGATCATCATCCATGTATCATGATAACTCCTCAAGGGGATCCACATCCATAGGCCTTTGCATTATATTGATTTTCTTGATTGCTCATTGCTTGTTCTCTCTAATTTGTTGGTAATCTTGTATTTAGTTTTAATTGCATTTAGTAGAGTAAATTCTGTCACTTGAGATCTTAGGCTAGATAATAGTTCAAGAAGGAGTAATAGGAGATCCTTAGCCCTGTAGAATACGATCCCCATGTTTTTACATGAGGTATTACTTGGTGATCCCGTACACTTGCGGGGAAGCAATCATTTGTGTAGTTGCAAAACTTGGCCTATTTGTTAGGCGTAGATGCAACATTGCTTTAGAGCACCCTCAAGGAACTTAGGATTTACCTAGTAAACATTAGAAGCAAGTCAGCACACCAAAGCACATAGGGATTTCCCCAAGACATTGCTCTCTTGTTGTTGAAAACTCGACCCTCTTTACCCTTATATTTTTACCCTTGTTTAATGATTCTTTCTACCAAACAATTCTTGAACTACTAGACATTAGAGAAGCAATTCGTACTAGAAGTCTAGACCCTGTGGTTCAACAACCTTACCACTCACTGCGTACCACTTTATTACTTGTTATAATCCGTACACATGTGGAGAATGCAATCAGTTACCTCCTAAATAGCGTTTGTTTTATGTCACTAGCTTAACATACCTATTGAGTGCATTCCAAGGATGTTCCAAGAAGGAATACTGACACACCCCTTGCGTGTGTGTACAATAAGTGCATGAGTGGTCGAAGTAATAAAATTCCCCGGTGAGTGGGTAGTTGAATATACAGAAATAGCTAGAATAAAAACCAATTTGTGATATTGCTTCAAAATATCAATGCAAATATAATTAAAAGAGAAAAGAGAAAGCAAGAGGGATAAAGAGAGGTAATCGATGGTAAGATGGGGTACTCGAACAATGCTCACCCTAGGACTATTGTTTCAAGTGCAAAATCTCTGAATTGAAATTTAATGAGTCATGGAGATCCAAAGACACATGATTCCAAACCTAAGGACAACCATGACTAGTCTTTTACACTATGCCCCTGCGGAAAGGGATACTCTCGACCCTCACACTGTGTAGGACTACATGAAGCTTGACACATCCCTTGTGTGTGTGTACCGCAAGTGCACAGGTTGTCAAAGTAATAAAGTACCCCGTGAGTGGGTAGTCCTATCCATAGGGAATAGTGCTTGGAAACACAAGAATTGCTATTTAACTATAGTGAAAACGATTGAGGAGTTGTGTGAACAATATCAATGCAAATAAAAGTAAAGAAAAGAAAAGAGGCGTAATATGGATAAGGAGAGGTAATCGATAGAGAGATGGGGCACCCAGACATTACTCACCCTAAGACAATTATTTCAAGTGCAAAACTAATCATTATGCCTCCTAACTGATGCTTAATGAGTCATGGACATCCAAAGACACACAGTCCCAAACATAAGATCAACTGTGACTAATCCTACACTATACCCAGCATAGAAAGAGACTCTCAACATTTCACACTATGTGGGGTGGCATGAAGCTCTAGGAACTCCAAGTGGTAAACCCCATTCCCTAAAATAGATCTAACCCTTTGGTCTAGGTGAAAGGCCCCTAGTCACGATTAAGCCCCAGCACTAAGGATTACTTCAACACTTCACTGTATTGCTTGCACAACTAAGACTAAGTGGAGTTTGTCTCTTCGCACTTTACTCTATCATGACCGCAAAGAACTCTTGGAATGTGGAGGTTGGATAAACCACATCAGAAGAAAAAGGGGATGTACCTTTACCTCTCAATTCACCCTCTCGACCCTCTCGAACCTTGCTTTGTCTAATCCTAATGGAGTGTCACTCATCCACAAGGATTACCAAGATGTATTCTTAATGCTAGTGTCACTCTAAGGGAAAATATATACAACAAGCTTTCAAGGATGGAACTTAATTAAAACATCAATTAAAGAAGCATAATAAAGGTCAATCAAACAAAATCAACCTAGGGTTTACATGTCCAAGCACCCACTTGGGGTTTAGCTCTCCATAGAACAATACACAATCAACAATGAAATCGATAGTCAAAACATGCAATCCATAGATAAAACCCCCTTGTAAAGCCGCCTCGTGTTCTCCAAAAGTTCCCTTATCAAGCCTAGGGCACAACTCGTCGAATCAGTGCTGACAAAAGCTCCCCCAATAAATCTAATCCAAGGGAACGCAATGTCGAAGGCCATAGAACCACTACAAAGACCTAGCCAAAGCCTCTCCAAAGATGGGCACAAGATGGGAAAAACAAAACGTCTTAAGTGGCGATATTTATAGGGCTAGAATCAGGCATCCACACGGGCATGTGGATTTCCACAAGGCCATGAGGATTTCCAGATTTTGGTTTCCTGTGAGCTGTGAACAGTAATTGTTACAGTTATTTTGCTACAATAAACTGCTATAGTACTTCCCCAAAATGCAGCCTAATCCACTTTTTCATCGAGGCCACATGAATGGGTACACATCCATGTGGTAGACCGTGTTGCATCTTTAACACATCCGAATATGCGTCTGTGACCTGCAAGTGAATCGGTGTGAAAGTAATAAAATACCCGGTGAGTCGGGTAGTCAAATCCATAGGGAATAGGGCTACTAGTACTAACTTCTTCTCTACTTTCTAACCTAATGGTAAATGGAAAGGTGTGGTGATCTAATGTGTGAAAAAATTAATATCGGAGATGAATATGCAAAGGTAAAATGGAGGGAGATCTCAGTCAGTAAAGATGAGGTACCCGGGCGATTCTCCCCCTAGGATCTAACATGAAGTTCAAGACTTGCTAAATGCTACTAAACCGAGTCTAATGAGTTGAGGTAATCCAAGAACAACCTGTCCTTGTCTCCAAGCAACCGTTACTAGTCCCCTACAAGGTCCCGGTGGAGAAATCTCTCAATCTCAACACCTCGCACCCCATATAACCGCAATAAGCTCTAGGGATACCTAAGAGTGAAACCGATTCCTAAATTTAAATCCAACACTAATTCCATGCAAAAGATTCCTAACCCCCTACAAGGTCCCAGCCGAGAAATCTATCAATCTCACGCCTCACACCAAATATGGTTGCATAGAGTCTAGGGAATACGGAGATAGGGAACACTCAATCAGAAGGGAAAGGGGATGCTCCACTATTTCATGACTCATCCTCTCAACCTTCTTTAACCTTGAAGTTCTAACTCTAATGGAGATCTCTCACATCAAAGTAGCATATCATGCAATGTAGATCAATTACAAAAATCAATAACACATGCAAGCAATGAAATCACAATGTTAAAACTCAAATCAACTCGGATTAACTAGGAACATATAGCAAATCAATACAAAAGAATAGATCTTAGGGTTCACATGCCCAAGTACCTACTATGGTTTAGCCATCCATGGGGCAAGTTACAAAACAATAATTAATACAATGAAAAGCAACAAAAACCACAGAGTGAACCCCCTTGAATTCGTGATGATTGGCCTTGATGGGTAGTTTAATGTCTTGAAGGATTCCTCTCGGAAACTAGGTCGCCGGTGGCTTCCCAAGTGCTATGACTGTGAAGGAAACTATCAAAGTTGTTGAAGAACACCCTCCAAATTGGCATAGATCTTCTCTCCAAACCCTAGCCGTCTCACCCCTCAAGAGGTGCACAAAAGATGAGAAAGAATAGGGCAAAAAAGGCTATTTATAGGCATTAGACCGCGTCTTTCATGTGCCCCAACGCGGCCATGTGGATTTTCTATGCGCCCGCGTGGACTGCTAGAATTTCTATGCGGTCGTGTGGAATTTCTGCGTGAGCGCGTAAACCGTAATTCTGCTACAGTACTACTACAGTAAATGCTACAACACTTAACTACAACACTCTTCGCATGTATTTGAGCACAACTTGTGTCTTCACATTTGTTCACTCCAAGCCTTCATCAACAAATGCATCCATGATCTACTTTTGGTTCCTTTCTTCCACAATTGTCTCCACAATAGTATATGCACAAAAGAAACACATATAAACATAAACAAGCGATAAAATCTGAGAAAATTAATACCCAATGTAAGAAAAGAATACTTCGTATTGCTTATACACAAGCACTTATCAAACTTCCCAACACTTAAGCTTTTGCTTGTCCTCAAGCAAAAATAAAACATTAAAGCATATAGGAAGGAAAATTGGAAATGCTTGCCCTTAGGTTCACCAAGAGCATGCAAGGGAAGCATTCTACAATTAAGGAGAAATTTCAACACCGTATAAAAAAATCAATGCTCTAGCTAAAAACTCAAATCAAAAAGGACAACAAACCCGATATTGTGTAGTGTGTGTAAACTCACTCAAATAAACCCAATGTTTACTCCTCAAAGCTCTAAGTGAGAGGGACTTATTTATGTACAAAATGAAAAAGAGAAGGTAGTAGCTTCACACTTTCTCTAAGGTAGCTCTTTCCTAAGTGGCCGCTAAGGTGGCTTTCACACTTTCGAGGCGGTAGCTCTTTCTACAAGGGTATTAGATTTCACACATCCCATGAGATAGCTCTTTCTATTTTACATTTCCATTTATTTTTATTTATTTTTATTTTTAAAAATTTTATTTTTTAATTTTTTTCAAAGAAATTAAAACAAGAATCAAACTAAAACAGTCCCTTAAACGTTGAACATGAGTTTCCACAAGGTTTAATGAGTGAGTAGTGTAACAAGTGTCAATCTGGCAAAAATTGCTAAGAAATTCAAGTAAAACTAGACCATGAGAACATTCAATGTTTAAATTTCTCCTAAACTTAAGAATACAGTTATTACAACTAAGGTGAACTACCATTAGCTACATAAGCATGCCCAGTGAAGCATAAGTATAGAACATGTGTAATATGAACTCCCCCCTCACACTTAAGATGTACATTGCCCTCAACTCCTAATGTATAAAGCAATCAAAACACATGTGTGGAGATGGGAAATTGAAACAATACTCCCCTTAACTCCTAATGCTAATGTTTGATGGAGCTAATTTCATTTATAGTCAAGTTCCAACGGGTTGTGGAGCACACACGGCCATGTCAATACCACATCGACCATGCCAATAACTATTCCTCGAATTCTACAATCACAAAGACCATTTATGCATATACATAAGGGGGTTCAGTGAAGCTCAACAAAAACAAAATAAAATCGAGTCTATAAAGATATAGAAATGAAATACAACTCGAAACAATTGAAAATAAAAGATAAAATCAAAGGAAGATCCTTTCTGAGTAATACAAGTTCAAAATAAATGCAGAAGTAAAATATGAAAATTACAAAAGCAAACAAAGGTAAAAGATGCCTCAAGCGTCGATGTCTTGTACCGCTGGTGGATTTACTACTGCTGCTGCTGATGGTGATAGTGGTGTTGCTGGTAATGGTGGTGCGGAGGGTGCCGGAGTAGTCAACGGAGCTCTGGGTCTTATGACAAAGGTAGATGTTGCATCTCGCTCGAGAATCTGCTGTAAGATGTCATGAGACGAGCTATCACCTCTATGTTGTTTGTGGCCAGTGTAGTGCAAACCTCAGTCAACTTTATCCGCAGCACCCCTACAGCACTCTTGAGCCTCTCAAAATGATCATAGGCTCAATACGGAGATAATAGATGCACTGGAGGTGGCTCCTGTGCTGCAGGTCGTACCTCTGTCTCCCTTTGCATGGTTGTGCCTCAAGAGCAGGCTGTGACCCCTCTGCTGCCTCACCCTCGCCCTCGGCTATCTCTAGTGGGGGCATGATCATCACGCAAACACCGTCCCTATATCGCTAGATCATGCCTATAAGTCTAATCGTCTCTAAGTCGAGGAGAGATGGCATTATAATCTTCTCAGTCACTCTAATGGCGTCTAAGAGACCCATCCCCATTATGAGCATAGTGATGTATCGGCTTGAGAAGATCATCCCAACTCTGGTGTAATAGCCTTGGTGGCACAAGTACTCAGCCAGAATGTGTCCCAGATGAATTGGCTCGCTCTGTATTATGGAATATAAATATAGCAGCTCTTGTCGACTGAGTATACCCGTGCTATCACCATGACCGTTCTCTGACCTTCTCATAACAACATAGATGTATCTATATGTTGGTCGGAAGAGGCACATCGCCTTAGAAACTCCTAGCTCATACTGTCCCTATCTACACAGCGTTCTATATGCACAATGTGGAGTCAAACTACTAGGGTAATCTGGCGGTAACTGCTCATACTCCTCGGTGTCTATGTATGCCTCATAGTAAAGCACCATCGGATAGAAAACTGTGCAACGCTCATGCTATGGTACTGGCTGAATGCTATGAACTGAATAGTGTCTATGCTGTCAAAACTAGAGTAGGATCTGTCAAACTCCAAGATGCAAGTCCCTTCAGTGTCAGCATACGAATGGCAGGCTCTCAGATAGAAAATAGACATCACCAATTCCCTACATCAAGCAACTCTTCCACCTCATCCACCATCTTATCTCCCAATTGTATCTCTCTCGAAGTGGTCAAATCTAAGAAACGCGATAGTCCAAACTTCAACTTGAACAAGCACTCGAAATGGATTTGGTGCTTAAGAATGGTAAACTCCATACGCTCCGGCTCAGGAGAAGGCACACTTGGACGCTTACCAGCAGCTTTCTTGGATATGGGGCCAAATCTTGCAAGAATCAAAATGAAAATCATCAAGTTTATCTTGAAAACCTAATTTTGTAGAAATCCACACAGTCGTGTAGGAATTCCACATGCCCGTGTGGATCTTCGGGGCGTGAAAGCCGCATGGCTACTATGCAAAAATCCCGAAAATACATCAAAAATTCACTCTAAATTCTTTCAAAAAGCATTCACCAACCATTTAAGCATGAAATCGATGCAACATTGACTAGTTTAATCGAAAGAAATGAAGATTACTGAAGGAAAAGGGAAAGAGGGTTTACCAATGAAATGTAACTAGGAAACCTTGAATATGGCAGGAAAATTCAACTAAAGACCCTTAAAATTGATGGTGAGGATCGGGAGAGTGACTAAATGCGTTCTTTAAGTGTGGAGATGTTAAAAAATGAAAAGGCACAAGTAGTTTATAAAGAAAAAACACGGCCTTTTGAGTTCTGTACATCCACACGGGTGTGTGGAACTTACCCACGCCCATGTGACTCCACAGGAGAGCTCACAGGGGCATACACATACCCCTGTATGCTCTCAAGATAGCCTCTGACTAACTGTTAATGCATCCACATGAGCGTGTCAAAATTTTCCACACCTGTGTGCCCGACCCATAAGGGCACCCACACGCCCCTGTACCCTCTCTATCCTCCCGAGAGAAATAACAAAGTGTTCCACACGCTCCTGTGGAAATTCTAAACGGGCGTGTGGATAATCACAAGGGCACCAGACACCCCTGTGTGCTCCCGGGATGGAGTCTGAGAACTTTGCAGAGATCCACATGCCCGTGTGGAAATTACCAACGGGTGTGTGACTGTCACAAGGCCTTTCACAGGTTCATTCACACACCCCTATGTCCTGTCGGGATGAGCTCTGACCCAAAACACATTCCCGTGTAGAAATTCCACACAGCCGTGTTTCTTCTCTGGCTGACTCAAAAGATTACAAACTCTGCAAAAATTTTTGCACACTTATACACACACAGAGCCTAGCTATACTATAAAAAACTAACAAGAGAAACACTGAAAATATGCTCAAACGACCAAGAAACTTTGGTAATCTTAATTAAACACACTAAAACACCAATAATTCATGAGTAAAACACAACAATAGCATGTAAAAAATCAAGACACCAACACTCATGCTCTTATTCATGCGAGTACTAAACTAAAACCTAGAAAAAAAGCAAAGACTAGGGTTGCCTCCCAAAAAGCTCTTGTTTAACATCACTAAGCTTGACGCACCTGATTTTACCTCATAGGAGCTCAAAGATGAAAGTTGCCCTTTTACCTAAAACTTGAAAGTATGATGAACATAATCTTTTCAAGGTAGAGGGAGAGTTATAAAGCTTGTTACCACACAAGGGTTCATCACCCTTACTCCGTGCATGTACATCCCCATTAGCATTGGGGCACTTCTTATCACGTCTCCTTCCTCTTTTCATCTTTTGGACCATCCTCTTCATGATCCCCGGGGTAGGTTGCACCTTGTCCTCTAGATCAAGTGATAAGACATCTTCATTCTCCATCTCTTGATCTAGCAAGCCCTCAAACATATCCAAACACATCATTTCCTGCATATATTTATCAATTAGCTCATCATTATTATCGAGAAAATACCATTTATCATCACAGTCAAGGGAATGCCGCACTACTTCGGTGAGGCGGTATGTCAACTTGTTATCAATAACTCATAATGTTAACTCCCCATCGTCCATGTCAATGAGAGCCTTGGAAGTGCGCAAGAATGGCCTTCCAAGTATTAACAGAACCTTGGCATCCTCATCAACATCCAACACTACAAAGTCCACAGGAAATATGTACTTGTCAACTTGCACAAGTACGTCTTCAATGATACCCCTCGGATGTCTAACTATTCGGTCGGCCAGTTGAAGTGTCATCCGACTGGGCCTAGGCTCTCGCAAGCCTAGATTCTGAAAAAAGTATAAGGCATGACGTTTATGCTAGCCCCCGAATCCTCCAATGCCTTCTCTTCACCCAAATTACCAATGTTGCACGGAATGCTGGAGCTTCCGGCGTCTTTCTTCTTGTTTAGCATATTCTTTTGCAATATCACCAAACATAAAGCATCTAAGATCACAGATGCACACACCTCCAACTTCCTCTTGTTGGTCAAGAGGTCCTTGAGAAACTTAGCATAGCGAGGCATTTGAGACAATGACTCCATAAATGGGATGTCGATGTACAACTGCTTGAATAGACCCAAGAACTTCTTGAATTGCTCATCATTTTGGTCATTCTTCAATCTTGAAGGATAAGGGATTCTTGGCTTGTAAGGTGGGGGTGCTACCTCATTATCTTTTGCTCTCTCCTTAACCTCCACAACCTCGGTTGACTCAACATTTATCTTCTCACTAGGGAGTCTACTCTCAACTTCATGACCACTTCTCAAAGTGATCGCCTTCACATGTTCTCTTGGATTAGTCTCCGTATTGCTAGGCAAACTCCCTTGAGGTCTTTCCGAGAGTGACTTTGCAATTTAACCTACTTGTTTCTCTAAGTTGTGCAATGATGCGGTGTGGTTGCGAAGTGTGGCTTCAACCGATTGAAATCTTTTATCTGACGATTGAATGAACTTGGTCAAAGCCTTCTCTAAATCGGTCGTCCAGTTTTCCAACCCTTAAACTCGATACTCCACGTTCAGGGCTTGTTGTTGTTGTTGGAAACCCGGTGGTGCCATAGTCTTTTGTTGCCCTTGATTACTCCAAGAAAGGTTTGAGTGGCTTCTCCACTCCAGATTGTAGGTATTGATACGGATTTTCTTGACCTCTCATTGCATTACTTATAAATGCTTGTGTGATAAGAATGCGAAGTGTTCTTTCCTTATGATGAGCATTACTTTTATCAGGTTTTAGCGCTAATATATGTGGATTTATGTTACTTTCATGCATATAGGGTTGTGAAGGTGAAAGTTAGAGAAAGAAGCCAATGTAGATCGTGAATGCACCATTTGGAGGAAATCTTGAGAAGGATCAAACGCGAAGACATAAGTCAGGTTCAAGATGCGAGAATGTGTGCCAACCTCCTCATATTCAAGTCAGCACAATGATCTGGAGGGCCACAAAGGCAGTCGCATTCAAGTATTCCGGCTTGTGCATGTATAGTAATATCTCGAACAATGCAGCTGTTTATCAAAGAAGTAAAGCGATCTATGATGTAAACGTGTTCCCGTTTATGTTACCTCGATGAGAACAGGGATTCATGAGTATTTCGGGGCGGTACTATAGTAGGATATTGTAGAAAACACTATAGAAACTGTAGCAGATACTATTCACAACCGACCGAGAAAAGCGATTTACAGAGAATCCATAAGGGCGTGTGGAAATTCCATGCGCCCGTGGTTTATTCCACAAGGCCATGCTGTGAATCCATAAGGGCGTGTGGATTTCTGATTCCTGCCTTATTTAAGGCAGATTTTAGTCCCGATTTCAGCATTCTTTTCTCCATCTTTTTCCCAACTTATGAGAGAGCGGCGGCTAGGGTTTGGAGAGGTATTGGCTAGGGATTGGGAGAGGTTCTATGGCTCTGACATCGCACTCCATTTGGAAGAAGGTTAGTGGGAGAGCTTTTGTCGGCACAGATCCTGCGAGGTGTATCATAGGACGGACAAATGGACCCTTGGACAAGTAGAGTCTTCTCCACAAGAACATCGATACGAACACCAAGGGGTTTTTCTATGGATTACTTGTTTTTACATTTGATTTCATTGTTGATTATAACTACCACCATGGAGAGCTAACCCCCCTAGTGGGTACTTGGATTTGTGAACCTTACGATGTATTTGTTTCATTAAACCTTGTTATATTGCTTTCATTAATTGATGTGTTAATTGAGTTCCAATCTTGTATGCTTGATTGTTTGAATACTCCCTTAGAGTAACACTAGGGTTGAGAGTCCATATTGGTAACCTTTGTGGATGGGTGACACACCATGAGGGTTAGACAAAGCTAGATTGGAGAAGGTTGAGAATGTGAGTCGAGAAGTATCAGAGTGTCCCCTTTCCCCTCCAGTATGATTCATCCTATCTCCATTTCCTCAAGTTCTTTGCGGTCATAGTACAGTGAATGGGCTAAGGGATGACCTTACACTAGCGCTTAGTTGCAGAGGGAACGGAGTGAAGTGTTGAAGTGATTTTAGCACCTAGGGCTTAATTGTGACTAGGGACCTTTCACCTGGACCAAAGGGTTAGGTCTACATCTAGGAAGAAGATTTATCACTTGGAATCCCTAGAACTCATTTCGATTCTATACGAGTTTGAGGATGAGAGATTGTTCAATTTCTCCTCCTGTACTTGTATAGAGTTAGGTATGGTTGACTTTTGATTTGGGATGATGTATTAAAGGATCTCCACAACTCATTAATGCATTAGTTTGAAAGCATATTACAGGGTTTTTGCACTTGAAATGATTATCCTTGGCGGAACAATATCCGGGTACCCTATTTATATCGATTGTCTTACCTCCCCTTTACTTGTGCTTTCTCTCTTGTCTCTTTTACTTTTGTTTACATTACATCTTGTTATACAACTATTACTTAAGAAACAATTCAAGTATTTTTTATTCCCTACTCCCTTTGGATACGATACCCACTTATGTGGGATTTATTACTTCGATAAACCCGTGCACTTACGTGACATACGCAAGGGTCGTTGTCAAGTTTTTGGCGCCCTTGCCAGGGAGTAGGCATTTAGAAATACTTTGCACTTTGTTTTCTTAGCTATTCATTCATTTATTCTATTTCACATCTTCCTTTTCTATCATCGTTCTGATTTGTTTAATTTCTTTGGGTGCTGCTCCAGGTTATAACCCGAGGGAACCCTTCGATATTGATTGAAGGAGATCCTGAACTTGAACATACACTCAGGAGAAGGGGAAAAGAACCTATGTAAGAACCGTCTAATCAAGCTGAAATAGAAGTTGAAGGGTCAGATAAGATGGCATAATAGAATGAGCAACAAAGGACACTTTCTGATTATGCTAGACCCTGATTATAGCTTCAAACTTTGAGCTGAAGCCAGAATTCATCCGAATTATTCAGCAATCAGTGCAGTTGATAAGTGCTTGTGTGATAAGAATACGAAGTGTTCTTTCCTTATGATGAGCATTACTTATCTCGGGTTTTAACGCTAATATGTGTGCATTTATGTTACTTTCATGCATATAGGGTTGTGAAGCTGAATGTTAGAGAAAGAAACCAATGTAGATCTTGAATGCACCATTTGAAGGAAATCTTGAGAAGGATTAAACGCGAAGACATAAGTCGGGTTCAAGATGGGAGAATGTGTGCCAATCTCCTCGTATTCAAGTCAGCACAATGATTTGGAGGGGCACAAAGGTAGTCACATTTAAGTATTCCGGCTTGTGCATGTATAGCAAGATCTCCACCAATGTGTCCATTTATTGAAGAAGTAAAGCGATCTACGGCGTAAACGTGTGCCCGTTTACATTACCTTGATGAAAACATGGTTTCGGGAGTGTTTCGGGCCAATACTACAGCAAGATACGGTAGCAAAAACTGTAGCAAACACTAAAGCAGGTATCGTTCACATTCGGCCGAAGAAGGAGTAAAACAGAGAATCCACACGGGTGTGTGGAAAATCTATACGCCCGTGCGAAAAATTCACATGGGCGCCCACATGGGAGTGTGGATTCCCGATTACAGCCCTATTTACAGTCGATTTAAGGCAGATTTCAGAATTCTTTTCTCCATCTTTTCCCCAACATGAGAAAGGGCCGCGGCTAGGGTTTAGAGGGGTTTTGTCAAGATTTTCGGAGTGGTTCTCTGGCTTTGACACCGCTCTACGGCCACTCCACAAGACCATCGATACGAACACCGAGGGGTTTTTCTATGGATTACTTGTTTTTACATTCGATTTCATTATTGATCGTAACTAGATCCATGGAGAGCTAACCCCCCAAGTGGGTACTTGAATTTGCGAACCTTAGGATGTATTTATTTCATTAAACCTTGTTTTATTGCTTTCATTAATTGATGTGTTAATTGAGTTCCAATCTTGTATGCTTGATTGTTTGAATGCTCCCTTAGAGTAATAGTCGGGTTGAGAGTCCATATTGGTAACCTTTGTGGATGGGTGACACGCCATGATGGTTAGACAAAGCTAAATTGGAGAGGGTTGAGATGGTGAGTCGAGAGATAGTGGAGCGTCCCCTTTCCCCTTTGATTTGATTCATCCTACCTGTATTTCCTCAAGTTCTTTGTGGTCATAGTAGAGTGAATGGGCTAAGGGATAACCCTCCACTGGGGCTTAGTTGCACAGGCAACGGAGTGAAGTGTTGAATTGATTTTAGCACCTAGGGCTTAATTGTTACTAGGGACCTTCCACTTAGACCAAAGAGTTAGGTCTACATTTAGGAATGGGGTTTATCACTTGGAATCCATAGAACTCATTGCGATTCTATACGAGTGCGAGGTTGAGAGATTGTTCAATTTCTCCTCCGGGACATGTATAGAGTTAGGCATGGTTGACCTTAGATTTGGGACCATGTATCTTAGAATCTCCATGACTCATTAATGCATTAGTTAAGAAGCATAATAGGTTGTTTTGCACTTGAAGCAATAATAATAGGAGGAACAATATCCAAGTACCCCATTTACATCGATTGCCTTTTTCCTCTAAAGTATTGTGCCTCTCTCTCTTATTTCTTTTATCTCTTTTTATATCATTCTCATTCATCATACCTTTGATTTATTCTCATCATAGTTAGATAGCAATCGTTGTGTTTCTATTCACCATTCCCTGTGGATACAATACCCACTCACCTGGGAAATATTACTTTGACACCCGTGCACTTGCGGTTTACAAGCATATTCGGTGGTGTCAAGTTTTTTGCGCCGTTGCTAGGGAGTAGGCTTTTAGAGATACTTTGAACTTGGTTTTTTTAGCTATTCATTCATTCATTCTAATTCATTTATTCTTACTCTATCATCGTACTGATTTCTTTTTCTTTATTTTTGGTGCAGCTCTAGGTTATGACTTGAGGGAACCCCTCAATATTGATTGAAGGAGATCCTGAGCTTGAACGTACACTTAGAAGAAAAGGGAAAGAACCTGCGCAAGAACCGTCTAACCTAGCTGATTTGGAAGTATAAGGATCTGAAAACATGGTAGAACATAATGAGCAACAACGGATATTATCCTATGATGGCAGACCTTCAGTATTGGGCATACAATCGAGTAAAGCCGGCATTCATCCACATGTTGCAGCAATCCGCACAGTTTAATGGTTTGGCCGATGAGGATCCAAACAGTCATATAGAGAACTTTCTCGAGGTATGTGATATGCTTAAGATAAACGGGATGACGGGTGATGCCATAAAGTTGAGAGCCTTTACATTTTCCTTAAAGAGGAGAGCGAAGCAGTGGCTACTCTCATTACCTAGAGAATCAATTACCACATGGGAGGACATTGTAGAGGCTTTTCTGGCCCGTTATTTCCCTCCCAAAAAATCTGCAAAGCTTAGGAATGAGATCTCGTCCTTTGTACAGTTAGAATTGGAGTCTCTATTTGGGATGTGGGAAAGGCTTAAGGAGCTCCTGAGAAACTGCCCGCAACACGGATTCCCGGAGTGGATGACTGTTCAGACCTTTTACAACGGGTTAAATCCGAGTACAAGACAACTCTTAGATGTGGCAGCATGAGGTACCTTAGGTAGCAAGACCCCCGGTGAGGTCCGTTAACTAATTGAAAAATAGGGTTAAATAGCTACCAATAGAATGCTAGGGAGAAGAAAAAGGTGGATGGGCTCCATGAGATAGATGCAGTAACTTCATTGGCAGTTCAAGTGGAATCATTGAGTAAGAAGTTAGATCTTCTAACTTCGAATAGACTGGCGGCCGTGACTACTTGTACCGGGTGTGGTAGAGGACATGCTCCCTCCGATTGCCGGATCTCTATTGGTGATGCATCTTCGGTTGAGAATGTCGATTTTGTGGGTTATGCAATGAGGAACCAAGGGAATCCATATAGTAAAACCTAAAGTCTGGGTTGGAAGAATCATACCAATTTTTCGTGTAGCAACCAAGGTCCACAAAAGGCTAAGGGGCCACCGGGTTTCCAACAACAACAAGCCCCAAACATGGAAAACCAAGTTTCAGGTTTGGAGACTCGAATGACAAATTTCGAGAAGGCCTTGACTAGGTTTGTGCAATCGTCAGATACAAGGTTTCAATCAGTTGAGGCTACACTTCGCAACCACACCGCCTCTTTTCACAATCTTGAAAATCAAGTGGGGCAGATTGCGAAGTCTCTATCCGAAAAGCTACAAGAAAGCTTGCCAAGTAATACCGAGACCAATCCTAGAGAGCATGTGAAGGCGATCACTTTGAGAAGTGGTCGTTAGGTTGAAGGTAGGCTTCCGAGTGAGATGCCCAATGAACACGCACCCGAGGTTATAGAGGTTGAGGTGGGAGCAAGCAAAAAGAAGGAGGTGGCACTCCCACCTTTCAAGTCAAGAATCCCTTATCCCTCTAGATTGAAGAATGACCAAGGGGATGAACAGTATAAGAAGTTCCTGAGTTTGTTTAAGCAACTCCACATCAATATTCCTTTTGTTGAAGCATTGGACCAAATGCCTAAATATGCAAAATTATTAAAGTACTTGTTGACTAACAAGAAGAAGTTCAAGGAAAGTGCTTCAGTGATCTTAGATGCTTCTTCCTCGGCGGTGTTGCAAAAGAACATGCCGAACAAGAAGAAAGACCCGGGAAGCTTCATCATTCCGTGTAATATTGGCAATTTGGGTGAAGAAATGGCATTGGCGGACTCAAGGGAAAGTATCAATGTCATGCCATACACTTTCTATCTGAAGCTAGGCTTGGGCAAGCCTATACCCACTCGGATGACTTTGCAATTGGCGGATCTAACAGTCAGACATCCAAGGGGTATCATCGAAGATGTTTTTATCAAGTTGGACAAGTGCATTTTTCCTGTAGATTTTGTGGTGCTAGACGTCGATGAGGATGCGGATGTATCTTTGATACTTGGAAGACCGTTCTTGCAGACTTCCAAGGCATTGATTGACATGGATGGCGGGGAGCTGACATTGAGAGTTGGAGATGACAAGCTCATATACCGCCTTGATGAAGCCATCTGTCATTCTCTTGATTTCGATGATACGTTTTATTTTTTAGACACTACTAATGAGATTTTTGATGAATACATGTAGGAAATGTTTAATCCAAACCCGTACGAGGGTTTGTTGGACCAAAAGGTGGAAAATGAAGAAGTTATGATGCTTGGTTCGAATGAAGAAGTACCATCCACTCCGGGGATCTTGAAGAAGGTGCTCCAGAAGATGAAAAGGGTGAGGAGACCCACCGGAAATGTTCTAAGGCTATTGGAGATGCCCGTGAATAGACAAAATTGGATGCACCATTGCTAGGTAGTCCCAAGTCTGATAACTCCCCCTCTACCTTCAAGAGACTTTGTTCATCATGCTTTTAAGGTATCGGTAAGAGGGCAACCTTCATCTATAAACCCCATGAGGTAAGACAAAGTACATCAAGCTTAGTGACGTAAAACAAGCACTTCTTGGGAGGCAACCCAGGTGTTTACTTTTTTTTTAGTTGGTAGTTTAGTGTTTGCATGAATAAAGTGTGTAGTGTTGGTGTCTTGATTTTTAGATGCTTTTGCTATAATTTTATTGCGGGTTTTAATTTCATCATGTGTTTTTATGTGGATTTAGAGAAGTTTTGGTCGTTTGAGCTATCTCTCATGTTTTTCGCTGGTATAGTTTGCACAATAGGCTAGGCTCTGAGTGTGTAAACATGTTCAGGAATTTTCTACAGAGCCTGCAGAATTTTTAAGGCATCTAGGGAAAACGCATGGGCCTGTGGAATTTCCACACGCTCATGGATTTGTTTTGCGACCTCATCTAGAGAAGGCACAGGGGCGTGGACTCGCCCCATTGAGTGACCTTGTGATTTCCGCACGCCCGTGGGTAATTTCCACACGGATGTGCGTTTTCCTACAGAGACTTAGCAAATTATCAGAAGAGCACACAAGGGCGTGGACTCGCCCCTGTGTGCGAACCTGTGACAAACGCACGGGCGTGGGAATTTTCTGCATGCTCGTACGGATCTCTGCAGAAGAGCTCTCTGCATCTCGAGAAGGTAAGGTAATCGATAAAGATGGGGTATCCAGATATTGATCCACCTAGGACAATCATTTAAAGTGCAATAACCCTCTATTATACTTCCTAATTGATGCAACAATGAGTCGTGGAAATCCTTAATTACATGATCCCAAATCTAAGGTCAACCATGCCTAACTCAATACATTTCCCGGAGGAAAGATTGAATAACCTCTCAACCTCGCACTCGCATAGAATTGCAATGAGCTCTAGGGATTCCAAGTGATAAACTCTATTCCTATGTATAAACCTAACCCTTTAGTCTAGGTGAAAGATCTCTACCCACAATTAAGCCCTAGATGCTAAAATCAATTCAACGCTTTACTCCATTGAACCCGCAATTAAACCACAGCGGAAGGTCATCCTTTAGCCCATTCACGCTACTATGGCTGCAAAGAACTCTTGGAACATGGAGGTAGCATAGATCACACCGGAGGGGGAAGGGGACGCTCCGCTACCTCTCGACTCACCCTCTCAACTCTCTCAAATATAGCTTTGTCTACCTCTCGTGGTGTGTCACTCACTCAAAAGAGATGCCAAGAAGAACTCTCAACCCTAGTGTCACTCTAGGGGAGCATTCATACAATCAAATCTCCAAGATTGGAACTCACAATAAACATTAATTAATTAAAAGCATAATAAAGAGGTTCAGTGAAATGAAAACATCTTAGGGTTCACAAATACCCAAGTACCGACTAGGGGTTTAGCTCTTTGTGGTCACAGTAGAGTAAATGGGCTAAGGGATGACCTTCCGCTGGGGCATAGTTGCGAGTGCAATGGAATGAAGTGTTGGAGTGATTTTAGCATCTAGGGCTTAATTTTGGCTAGGGACCTTCCGCCTGGACCAAAGGGTTAGGTGTACATATAGGAAGAGGATTTATCACTCGGAATTCTTAGAATTCATTGCAATTCTATACGAGTGGGAGGTTGAGAGATTGTTCAATTTCTCCTCTAGGACATATATAGGGTTAGGCATGGTTGACCTTAGATTTGGTACCATGTATTAAAGGATCTCCATGACTCATTAATGCATTAGTTAGGAAGCATAATAGAAGGTTTTTGCACTTGAGACAATTGTCCTAGGCGGATCAATATCCGAGTACCCCGTTTATATCGATTGCCTTACCTCTACTTTACTTGTACTCTCTCTCTTGTCTCTTTTACTTTTGTTTGCATTACATCTTGTCAAACAAATCACTATTCATATTTTGCTTATTTAAGAAAACAATTTAAGTATTTTTACTCCCTACTCCTTGTTGATACTGATAAGTGCTTGAGTAGACATATTTATATATATATTTTACATGCATTGAGCATCATTTTTACAATGGTTTATGTCTTGTATTGTGTATTTGGTGTTCTTTAATGCATATAGGTTGTGAATGCCTTGAAGAGTAAAAAGGAAGCAAAGATAGTCTATAAAGACACAATGTTGGGAGTTCATGTTCAATTCAAGGACCAAGTCACAAGTGGAGTTCATACATATGGAGATGTGTGGCAACTTCCAAGAAGATTCAAGTCAATTCACTAATTGGAAGGGCACAAAGGCAGCCACATCTTCATGTTCCTTCTCTTTGTGAAGATTGCAAGACCTCTCAAAGATACGTTGATGAAGAAAAGTTTTATAGCCTACCACATGGACGTGTGCCCGGACATGTGGCCTCAACAGAAGAGTGTTTGGACCGCGTTTTCTGAAAAGTACTATAGCAAAGTACAGTAGCATTTTTATTGTATCAGAACTGTAACAAAATTACTATTCACGTGCCCGTGTGGAAATTCCTGCAGCCCACGCGGGCGCGTGGAAAATCCACATGGGCGCGTGGGGTACGTGACAGACGCAGTCTAAGGCCTATAAATAGCCATTTTGCCGAATTCTTTCTCATCTTTTGTGCGGCCCTTGAGGGGTGAGACGACTAGGGTTTGGAGAAGAGGTCTTTGCCACTTTGGAGGTGCTTCGTCACCAACTTTGATCGATTCCTCCTTCGTCATAGCATCAAGCAAGCCGCCGGTGAACCTAGCTTCGGAGTGGTCCTTCAAGACGTCGAAGCTCTACATCAACGCCATCAGTTCATATATAAGGGGGTTTATTTATATGGTTTTAATGCACTTTCATTCATTGATGGTGTGTTTTGTAAGTTGCTCCATGGAGAGCTAAAACCCTAGAGAGTATTTGTGATTGTGAACCCTAGGATTCTCATCTTTTATGGATTTGCTTATTGTTTCTATTTAATCTGAGTTTGATTAAGTATTAATCCTTATTGTCTAATGCTTGCTTGTCTTATTGATGTTTTGGTTATTTGGTTTGCATGATTTGTTACCTTGGTGAGAGAGAGGTTTCCATTAGGGTTAGAATCTCAAGATTGGGGAGGGTTGAGAGGGCAAGTCATGAGATAGTGAGCATCCCCTTTCTCTTTTGATTGGTGCATTCTACCTCCGTTCCCTAAGCTCTATGCAACCATATTTGGTGTGAGGCGTGAGATTGAGAGATTTCTCCACTGGGACTGATAAGTGCTTGAGTAGACATATTTTTATATATGTTTTACATGCATTGAGCATCATTTTTACTGTGGTTTATGTCTCATATTGTGTATTTGGTGTTCTTTTATGCATATAGGTTGTGAATACCTTGAAGAGTAAAAAGGAAGCAAAGATAGGCTATAAAGACACAATGTTGGGAGTTCTTGTTCAATTCAAGGACCAAGACACGAGAGCTGTTCATAAATGTGGAGATGTGTGCCAACTTCCAAGAAGATTCAAGTCAATTCACCATTTGGAAGGGCACAAAGGCAGCCACATCTTCATATTCCTTCTCTTTGTGAAGATTGCAAGACCTCTCAAAGATACGTCGATGAAGAAAAGTTTTATAGCCTACCACATGGACGTGTGCCCGGACTGTGGGCCTTAAAGAAGAGTGTTCGGATCACGTTTTGTGAAAAGTCATCGTAGCAATTTCACCTGTAGTAGAGCGTAGTGGAATTCATGCATTCACGCGGCCGCGTGGAAATTCCGCGCGCCCGCGTGGAAATTCTTGCAGCCCATGCGGGCGCGTGGAAAATCCACACGGGCGCGTGAGGGCATGTGACAGACGTGATCTAAGGCCTATAAATAGCCGTTTTGCCGTATTCTTTCTTATCTTTTGTGCGGCTCTTGAGGGGTGAGACGGCTAGGGTTTGGAGAGGAGGTCTTTGTGGCTTTGGAGGCGCTTCATCACCTACTTTGATCGATTCCTCCTCCGTCATAGCATCAAGGAAGCCACCGGTGAACCTAGCTTCGGAGTGGGTCCTTCAAGACGTCGAAGCTCTCCATGAAGGCCATCAGTTCATATATAAGGGGGTTTATTTCTATGGTTTTAATGTACTTTCATTCATTGATGGTGTGTTTTGTATGTTGCTCCATGGAGGGCTAAAACCCTAGAGGGTATTTGGGCTTGTGAACCCTAGGATTCTCATCTTTTGTGGATTTGCTTTGTGTTTCTATTTAATCCGTGTTTGATTAAGTTTCATTCTTGATTGTTTAATGCTTGCTTGCCTTATTGATCTTATGGTTATTTGGTTTGCATGATTTGTTGCCTTGGTGGGAGAGAGATCTCCATTAGGGTTAGAACCTCAAGATTGAAGAAGGTTGAGAGGGTGAGTCATCAGATAGTGAAGTGTCCCCTTTCCCCTCCGATTGGTGTATTCTATCTCCATTCCTAAGCTCTATGCAACCATATTTGGTGGGAGGCGTGAGATTGCTCGATTTCTCCGCCCGGGACCTTGTAGGGGGTTAGGATCCTTCACGAGAATTAGGGTTGGATCAATCTTTAGGAATTGGATACACGCTTTTGGAATCCCTAGAGTGCTTTTGCGGTCATATGTGGTGTGAGGTGTTGAGATTGAGCGATTTCTCCACCGGGACCTCGTAGGGGACTAGTATCGGTGATCTAGAGATAGACCCGATTATGTTTGGATTTCCACGACTTAACTTACTCACCATAGAAACACTTTGCTTATCCGGTACCTAATACCTGAATCCTAGGGGGAGCATTGCCCGAATACCTCACTTTTACTGATTGAGATTCTCCATCCATTTAACCCTTGCATATTCGTCTCCGGTATTCATTTTTTCGCACATTAGATCACCACACCTTTCCATTTATCATTAGGTTAGAAAGCAAAGAAGAAGTTAGTACTAGTAGCCCTATTCCCTGTGGATTCGACTACCCACTCACCGGGGTAATTATTACTTCGACACCCGTGCACTTGTGGTTTACACGCATATTCGGACATGTCAAGTTTTTGGCGCCGTTGCCGGGGACTAGGATACTAGGAACGCTAGGACTTTGTTGCTCTAGCCATTTATCCATTTTTCATTTTATTTTTCTATTCCACACTCTCTTTTTCTTCCATCATTCACTCGGTTTTTATTTTGTTTTCATCCATTTCACTTTATCTTCTTCCACCGTTCTATTTTGTTTTATTTTATCTTTCTTACTTTTTCTTGCATGGAACTTGAATGATGATTAATCCAATTTTAAACTTATATTTTCAGGTTGAAGTTCTCACTAGAAAACTTGATCAATTTGTTAATGTTCGTCAACATCACAATCCATATCGCATCAACTATAATCCAAATCAAAGGAGCTACCCAAATCTTTTGTGGGATATTGATGAACAACAATGGGAAGCACCTCAAGAAGAATTTCAGATGGATGAGAAGCTTGAAGATGATGTACTTCGGTTGGAAAGAGTGTTACCAAGATTTATTGAAGCCACCGATGCCCGTTTCCAAAATATTGAGGCCACATTAAGTTGTCACGAGGTCTCCATCAAAAACATTGAACATCAATTAGGAGAGATCTTGGACATGCTTGCTAAGGAAAAAGAAGAATTTGAACAAGCAAGGCAAGTATCTCCGGGACATGATGAGGCCATGAGCAACATTGACGAAGTTGGGCAAATTGAGTACATTGATGTAGAAAATAAAATGAAAGAAGTTGAATATCATTTTGAGATTTTGGATTGTGTGAATGAAGATTGTGCTTGTGAGCGAGAAAATTTTCAAGGGGATTTGCTAGTGTCATGCTCCTCTCAAGTTGAAAATACACAAGAAGAAGCAAACCCCAAGTTAATGGAACAAGCATTTCTCTTTGGGATTGATCAACTCTTACAATGCAAGAAAGAGACTTTGGGAAGGGAAGAAGATGTGGGTAGGAGATTGAAGCCATCCAATGACCCACCTATGCTATTCTTGGACAATTCCCAACCCAAATTGTTTCCTTGGAGGCCAAAAGTAAGATGGTTGGACTCTCCAACAAATACTTCATCCCGGCAAGTTGACTCTTGGTTTAAAGGAAGTAGCTATGCAATGTCTAGTCGGGAGGAACACACTCTTTTCAAGCCTCCATAAGGTAAGGAAGAGGTACATCAAGCTTAGTGACGTAAAACAAGCGCTTCTTGGGAGGCAACCCAAGTTTTTAATTGTTTTCTAGTTTAGATTTTCATTTTTGTAGTAATAAATTCATGAGTGGGTGCTTTGATGAATTTTTGTTGGTGTTGAAGTTTTCATGGAAAATTTTGGTGATTTAAATTGATTTTCGTGTATGTGGCATGGTTGAGGGTGTAATTCATGTTTATAGTTGAAGAATTAGTGTTAATTTGAAGTTTGGAACCTTGCGTGGACTGTCTGCAGAAATTTTGCAGCTCACGCGGTCGTGTGGAATTTCCACACGGCCGTGTACAGTACCCACACGGGGTGTGGAATTTCCACACCCCCATGTGGCTTATAAGAGTATGAGGGGTCACTTTTCATTATCTTCACCACTTACACCCATCTTCTCCCACTTCTCCATCTTCAAGAATCTGAACTTTTGAGCACAAAAACTAATTTTCTTCAACTCCTTGGAGATTTAAAAGTGTTTTGCCGGCATTTGCATTAAGTTTCCTTCACCGATTTGCTCCGGTAAACCTCATTTTCCCCTATCTTCTCTATGCCCTTATTTTGCCAATCCATAGAGTTTTATTGGTTTATAAGTGTTGTTTTTCATGGGAAATCTTGTAGAGACACTTTAGAATGTATAGATCGGAAATTTTTGGAAGCGTTGGAGCCCAATCATGGCTTCTTGGCCATGGTTAGGCGTCCACGCGGGCCCACACGCCCGCGTGGGCAGGGCCAGCCCTTTGGCCGCGCCTCACGCGGGCGTGCGCCAGCCCAGCGCCCGCGTGGGATGGCCAGCCGCGTGGGTTGCGCGCCCGCGGGCGCCCAGCCCAGCGCGCGTGTGGGTTGGCCACCGCGTGGCTGGCGCCCGCAGCGCTCGCGTGAGCGCCCGGCCGAGACGAGCGCGCCCAGCGGGTGCGTGGCTTCCCCACACGCCCGCGTGGGCTGGAAAAAGTACCCCTATAAGGCCGGAAAAGTGCTTGGCTTGCCCTCCACGCCCGCGAGGAGCCCTGTACTCATCAAATTCATGCTTAATTGACTTCTTTTGAAGCTTTTATTTGCGGTATGACACCAAGGACCGAAAAAAACCTGTTCGAAATGCTTGAATTTCATACGTGTTAACCTTTGGATGAGAACATTATTTTTGGCACACCGGCAACACCAGAAGATGACGTTGATGCTTGAGGCGTCCCACTCATGACTCTTTAGATTTCTTTACTTTTGTTCTCATTTTTAGTTTTCTTTATTTTATCGTTTAGAGCTGATAGTTATCTTTGTGCTGAGTTTGTACTTCATTTGTTTTTACTAATAAGAACTTCGTATGTCTTTTTCTTTTGTTGAGCTTCACTCGAACCCCTTATATATGTGCGATGGCCTTCGAGTGATGTTGATGGTGTTTTAGTCATAGAACACGATCATGTGCGTTGTCCCATGGTTGTGTGAGCTTCACAACCTATACAACACGCCCTTGAGTTGGACTTCACCAAACGTTTAATGAGGAGTTCGTGGGAGTATTGTTTTTAATTGCATCCCCACACACATTATGCTTCCATTGTTATTATTTTTGATTGTCGTTTGGCATGCGTACATTGAGCACAATGTACATCTTAAGTGTGGGGAGGGTTCACCTTATACATGACTTTTTACTTGTGTTTTCATGAGCATGCTCTTGTTGCCAATGAAGGTTCACCTTAGGGTTAAGAGTTTAATTCTTAGTTTTTGGAGGTTGTAAACATTGGATTTTATCATGCTCTAGTTTTTCATCCAATTTTTCTTGAATATTTTTTTGTTTGTTTGCTCTTTTGTGCACTTTTTCTTACTCATTAGACCTATGAAGACTCTAGTTCATTTTGTTTGGGACTTTAGTGTGCTAGTTTTATGAAAAAAATAAAAAATAATAAAAAATAATAAAAAATAATAATAATAAAAAAAATCAGAAAAATCAGAAAAAAAAAAATTGGAAATTGTTTGTTGTTTGTACATAGGGGATGGAAAGAGCTACCACTCATGATGTATGTAGCTACTCTCATAAGTCGGATACTTGTTATGCCCTAATGAGAGAAAGAGCTATCTCATGGGATATGTGAAAGCTACCACCCTTGGTAGAAAGAGCTACCACCTCGAAAGTGTGAAAGCCACCCTGGAGGCATCTTGGGAAAGGGCTACCTTAGAGGATTGTGTGAAGCTACTACCTATTCTTTTTTTGTTCATAAATAAGTCCCGCTTTTAATAAGAACTTGGTAGTGGACATAGTGTTGACATGAGTTGAGTTTTTTCACACACACACGCATTCGGATTTTATCATATTCATTTTTGATTGGATTGTTTGCTAGAGCATTGATTGCTTTGTCTAGTGTTTGATTCTCTCCATTCATCGTAGAATTTTTATTCTTGTACTCATTTGGTGAACCCTAAGGCCAAGCACTTCTCTTTTCTTTCCATAGGTATAATGTTTAATTTTTGCTTGAGGACAAGCAAAGACTTAAGTGTGGGGGAGTTTGATAAGTGCTTGAGTAGACATATTTTTTTATATGTTTTTACATGCATTGAGCATCATTTTTACCGTGGTTTATGTCTCATATTGTGTATTTGGTGTTCTTTTTATGCATATAGGTTGTGAATGCCTTGAAGAGTAAAAAGGAAGCAAAGATAGGCTATAAAGACACAATGTTGGGAGTTCTTGTTCAATTCAAGGACCAAGACACTAGAGCAGTTCATAAACGTGGAGATGTGTGCCAACTTCCAAGAAGATTCAAGTCAATTCACCATTTGGAAGGGCACAAAAGGCAGCCACATCTTCATATTCCTTCTCTTTGTGAAGATTGCAAGACCTCTCAAAGATACGTCGATGAAGAAAAGTTTTTATAGCCTACCACATGGACGTGTGCCCGGACATGTGGCCTTAAGAGAAGAGTGTTCGGATCGCGTTTTTGTGAAAAAGTCATCGTAGCAATTTCACTCGCAGTGAGTACTCGTAGTGGAATTACTCGCTCACGCCGCCGTGGAAATTCCCGCCACTGCGTGAAATTCTGCAGCCCACGCTGCGTGGAAAATCCACACCGGCGTGAGGGCACATGACGAGACGCGATCTAAGGCCTATAAATAGCCGTTTTGCCCTATTCTTTCTTATCTTTTGTGTGGCTCTTGAGGGGTGAGACGGCTAGGGTTTGGAGAGGAGGTCTTTACTGGCTTTGGAGGCGCTTCGTCACCAACTTTGATCTATTTCTCCTCCGTCATAGCATCAAGGAAGCCACCGTGAACATAGCTTTCGAGTGGGTCCCTTCAAGACGTCAAGCTCTCCATGAAGGCCATCAGTTCATATATAAGGGGTTTATTTCTATGGTTTTAATGTACTTTCATTCATTGATGGTGTGTTTTTGTATGTTGCTCCATGGAGGGCTAAAAACCCTAGAGGGTATTTGGGCTTATGAACCCTAGGATTCTCATCTTTTGTGGATTTGCTTTGTGTTTCTATTTAATCCGAGTTTGATTAAGTTTCATTCTTGATTGTTTAATGCTTGCTTGCCTTGGTGGGAGAGAGATCTCCATTAGGGTTAGAACCTCAAGATTTGTTGCCTTGGTGGGAGAGAGATCTCCATTAGGGTTAGAACCTCAAGATTGAAGAGGGTTGAGAGGGTGAGTCATGAGATAGTAAAGTGTCCCCTTTCCCCTCCGATTGGTGTATTCTATCTCCATTCCCTAAGCTATATGCAACCATATTTGGTGGGAGGCGTGAGATTGCTCGATTTCTCCGTCGGGACCTTGTAGGGGTTAGGATCCTTCGCAGAATTACTCGTTGGATCAATCTTTAGGAATTGGATACAGCTTTGAATCCCTAGAGTGCTTTGCGGTCATATGTAGTGTGAGGTGTTGAGATTGAGCGATTTCTCCACCGGGACCTCGTAGGGGACTAGTATCAGTGATCTAGAGATAGACCCGATTATGTTTGGATTTCCACGACTTAACTTACTCACCATAGAAACACTTTTGCTTTATCCCGGGTACCCTAATACCCGAATCCTAAGGGAGCATTGCCCGAATACCTCACTTTTATCGATTGAGATTCTCCATCCATTTAACCCCTTGCATATTCGTCTCCGTATTCATTTCTTCGCACATTAGATCACCACACCTTTCCATTTATCATTAGGTTAGAAAGCAAAGAAGAAGTTAGTACTAGTAGCCCCTGCTCCCTCGTGGATTCGACTACCCACTCACCGGGGTAATTATTACTTCGACACCCGTGCACTTGCGGTTTACACGCATATTCGGACGTGTCAAGGACCTTGTAGGGGATTAGGATTCTTCGCTGGGAATTAGGGTTGGATCAATCTTTCAGAATCGGATACACCTATTGGATTCCCTAGAGTGCTTTGCGGTCATATGTGGTGTGAGGTGTTGAGATTGAGCGATTTCTCCACCGGGACATCGTAAGGGACTAGTATCGGTGATCGGGAGGCCGGATCCAATTATATTTGGATTTCCACGACTTAACTTACTTTTCATAGAAACACTTTGCTCATTCGGTACCTAATACCTGAATCCTAAGGGGAGCATTGGCCGAATACCCCACCTTTACTGATTGAGATCTCCCTCCATTTCACCCTTGCATATTCGTCTCCGGTATTCATTTCTTCGCACATTAGATCACCGCATCTTTCCATATATCATTAGGCTAGAAAGATGAGAAGAAGTTAGCACTAGTAACCCTGTTCCCTGTGGATTCGACTACCCAACTCACCGGATATTTTATTACTTTGACACCCGTGCACTTACAGTTTACACGCATATTTGGACGTGTCAGATACGATACCCACTCACCTGGGATTTTATTACTTCGACAAACTCATGCACTTACGGGACATACGCAAGTGGCGTTGTCAGAGGACTTGGTGTCGGTTGGAGGGTGGAGACGGTTATTCGATATCAGAGAGCCTACTATCTGTACACTTACACTCGAGGTGTTATCCTCATTCGAGTTCGATCGTTCTTATGATAGATTTGACAGTGATGATGCTAAATAGTTCAGAGCACTAGGGGATCACTACAGCATGAGTGTAACACAGTTTTCAATCAGACTGGTGCTGTACGAGGCGGCATTCACGGACACTGAGGAGTATGCTCAGTTACAGATAGATTATCCGGGGGCCTTGACCCCGCAGAGGGCGTATGGAGTGCTATGTGGTCAGGGCCAGTATGAGCGAAGGGTATCCAAGGCCACGTGCCTTGCCCGACCTGTGTATCGATATTTGCATGCTGATAAGTGCTTGTGCGATATGAATGCGAAGCGTTCATTCCTTATGTTGAGCATTACTTTTATCAGGATTTTACACTAATATGTGTGTTTTTATGTTACTTTCGTGCAGGTAGGGTTGTGAGGCCAAGTATGAAGGAAAGAAGCCAATGTGGATTACAATGCACCGATTTTGGAAAAAAATTTGCTAAGGTTCAAATGCGAAGACATAGGTCGATGTGAGATGCTAGAGTGTGTGCCAACCTCCTCGTATCCGAGTTGGCACATCCATTTTGGAGGGGCACAAAGGCAGTCACACTCGAGCATTCTGACTTATGCACATAGAACAAGAGCTTCACCAACGTGCCTATCATTGAAGATGCAAATGATCCACGACGTGAACGTGTGCCTGTTTGCATTACTCCGGTGAAAGTATGGATTCGGGAAGCAACACGGTAGAAAGAACTGTAGCAGCACTGTTCACAGCCGGCCGAGAAAACAAAAGTTCAGAGGATCCACACGGGCGTATGGAAATTATCCACGCCCGTGTGGAAATTCCCCACGGGCGCGTGAAGCATCCACGCCAGTGTAGTCGTCCGATTCCAGCCCTATTTAAAGCCGAATCAGCCCCGATTTTATTATTCTTTTCTCCATCTTTTCCCCAACTTGAGAGAGGGCTTCGGCTAGGGTTTCGAGGGGTATTGGCCAAGTTTTTCTACGGCTCCTACATCGTCATTGCTTATGAAGAAGGTTGGTAGGGGAGCTTCCGTTGAGGCGTATCCTATACCGTACGAGGGAATCCTTGGACGACGAGTAGAGGACTTTCCACAAGACCATCAACATGACTATTGAGGGGGTTTTTTTTATGGATTTCTTGCTTTTATATTCTATTTCTTTGATTGTACTTAGCTCCATGGAGAGCTAAACCCCTAGTGGGTACTCGGGTATTGTGAACACTAGGATATATTTGTTTCTTTGAACCTCTTTTTATGCTTTCAATAAATTGATGTTTATTGTAAGTTCCAACCTTGAGTGCTTGATTGTATGAACATTTCCCCTAGAGTGACACTAGGGTTGAGAGTTCTTGTTGGTAACCTTGTGAGTGAGTGACACACCACGAGCGTTAGACAAAGCTTGGTTGGAGAGGGTTGAGAGGGTGAGTCGAGAGGTACAGGAGCGTCCCCTTTCCCCTCCGGCGTGATAGATTCTACCTCCATTCCTCAAGTTCTTTGCGGTCATAATAGAGTGAATGGTCTAAGGGATGAACTTCCACTGGGGCTTACTTAAGCGTGCAACGGAGTGAAGCATTGAGGTGATCTTAGTATCTAGGGCTCAATTGTGGTTAGGGACCTTCCACCTCAACCAAAGGGTTAGGTCTATAATAAGGAAGAGATTTATCACTTGGAATCCCTAGAGCTCATTGCAACTCTATGCGAGTGCGAGGTGTTGAGATTGTTCGATTTCTCCTCCGGGACATGTATAGAGTTAGGCATAGTTGACCTTAGATTTGGGACTATGTAATTAAGGATTTCCACGACTCACCATTGCATTGATTAGGAAGCATAATAGATGGTTCTTGCACTTGAAACAATTATCCTAGGCGGAGAATTATCCTGGTACCCCATCTTTATCGATTGCCTTACCCCCTTCTTTACTTTTGCTCTCTTACTTGTTGCTTTTACTGTTGAGAATTGAATCATTGTCACACTCATTATCCTTGATCTTTTACATAGCTAAGAATCGAATTAAGTATTTTTATTCCCTACTCCCTGTGGATTCGATACCCGCTCACCCGGGAGTATTACTTCGACAAACCCGTGCACTTGTGGGATATACGCAAGGGGACCTTGTCAAGTTTTTGGCGCCGTTGCCGGTGATTAGGCATTTAGAAATACTTTGCACTTTGTTTTCTTAGCAATTTCACCATATATTCTATTTCCTATCTTCTTATTCTATCATTGTTCTGACTTTTCCTTATTCTTTTTATTGTAGGAAATGATTAACATGTTTGAATCATTTGACACTATCATGAGAATAGTTGAACACGTGGAGCAGAAAGTTCAAACAATTACATGGCATGACATGCCATGTTATTCTCACCATGAGCAGTGTACAACTCAACACCCAGTAGAAGAATCAGTTGAAGAGTACATCGCCAGGATTCAAGTGCAAAATGGTGAATTAGATAATGTGATAAAGCAGTTTGAGGAATTCACGTCGGCGTCAATGAGCGACCAGTTGGAGGAAAGTGTAGAAAGAATACTTGCTCAGTTTGATTCTTCCTATCAAGACCAGAGGCAGGAACTCTTTTCAGTTGGGGTTGCTATTTCAAAAGTAGAACTATGTGAAATGGACACGTTGATATCTGTTGCAGATTGTAAAGAAATAGGTACCCAGTTAGAAGAGGAGGAGAATAACTGTGAACATGAGGCAAATGATTTTGAAGAGATTGATAAATTGAAGGAGGGCGGCTTGCACCCATCAATTATTGAACCACCAGAACTTGAGCTTAAAACTCTTCCAACACATTTGGAATATGCATTGTTAACGGAGGACTCTAAACTCCTTGTGATTGTAGCTTCAAACTTGTCTGCGGAGCAGAAGGATAAGCTTGTTAGCATGTTGAAAAAGCACAAATCAGCTATTGCATGGAAGACCTCCGACATTAGGGGTATAAACCCTTCAGTCTGCACTCATAAGATCCTAATGGAGGATGACTACAAATCTGTGATCCAACCTCAGCGAAGATTGAACCCGAACATGAAGGAAGTTGTTAAGGCGGAAGTAATAAAACTTTTGGATGCAGGAATCATCTATCCCATATCAGATAGTAAGTAGGTGACCCCGACCCAAGTTGTTCCGAAAAAAGGAGGAATGACAGTAGTGAAGAATGAAAAGAATGAGTTAATCGCCACTAGGACAGTTACTAGTTGGTGAGTTTGCATTGACTATAGGAGACTGAATGACGTCACTCGGAAAGATCACTTTCCTTTGCCATTTATTGACCAAATGTTGGAACAACTAGCGGGGCATCATTTCTACTGTTTCCTTGATCGCATGTCGGGATACTTTCAAATCCCAATAGCTCCAGAAGATCAAGAGGAAACCACATTTACTTGCCCTTATGGTACTTTTGCTTATAGAAGAATGCCTTTCGGGTTGTGTAACACTCCTACAACATTCCAGAGCTGCATGATGGCCATTTTTGATGACTTTCTTGAAGATATTATGGAAGTTTTCATGGATGATTTTTCAGTGTTCGGGGACTCTTTCGATGCTTGCTTAAATAATTTGGAAAGAGTTTTAGTGAGATGTGAAGAGACGAATCTCATCCTCAACTGGGACAAGTGTCACTTTATGGTACAAGAAGGCATTGTCCCTGGACATAAGATTTCCCAGGCAGGTATGGAGGTGGATAAGGCGAAGATTGAGATAATTTAAAAGCTTCCTCCGCCTATGAATGTAAAAGGGATCTGCAGTTTCTTGGGTCATGCAGGTTTTACAGAAGGTTCATTAAGAACTTTTCGAAGATCTCCCAACCATTAACAAAACTCTTGGAGAAGGATACCCTTTTTGATTTCGGAAATGACTATCTGAATGCATTTAATGTGCTGAAAGAAAAGTTAGTGCAATCACCAATCCTGACAACACCGAAGTGCGATGAGCCATTCGAAGTAATGTGTGATGCAAGTGATTATGCAGTGGGAGCGGTCTTGGGTCAGAGGAGAAGCAAGCAATTTCAACCGATCTATTATGCTAGTAAGACTCTCACAAGTGCACAAGAGAACTACACCACAACTGAAAAGGAATTATTAGCAGTGGTGTTTGCTTTTGATAAATTCAGATCATATCTCATCCTATCTAATGTCTGACAAGTTCCCCTTGCTTATATCCCGCAAGTGCACGGGCTTGTCGAAGTAATAATCCCTAGTGAGCGGGGTCAAATCCATAGCGAGTAGGGAGTAAAAATACTTAATTTGATTCTTAGCTATGTGGAAGATCAATTGTGATAAGTGTGAAATTGATTCAATTCTCAACAATAAAATCAACAAGTGAAAGAGCAAAACTAAGAAGAGGGTAAGGCAATCGATAAAGATGGGGTACTCTGATAATGCTTCACCTAGGATAATCGCTTCAAATGCAAGAACTCTCTATTATGCTTCCTAATCAATGCAATGGTGAGACGTGGAAATCCTTACATACATAGTCCCAAATCTAAGGTCAACTATGCCTAACTCTATACATGTCCCGGAGGAGAAATTGAACAATCTCAACACCTCGCACTCGCATGTAGTTGCAATGAACTCTAGGGATTCCAAGTGATAAATCTCTTCCTAAATATAGACCTAATCCTTTGACCAGGAGGAAGGTCCCTAGCCATAATTAAGCCCTAGATACTAAGATCCTCTCAACGCTTCACTCCATTGCACGCGCAACTAGGCCCCAGCGGAGGTTCATCCCTTAGACCACTCACTCTATTATGGCCGCAAAGAACTCAAGGAACGGAGGTAGAATCTATCACGCCGGAGGGGAAAGAGGACTCTCCTGTACCTCTCGACTCACCCTCTCAACCCTCTTCAACCTAGCTTTATCTAACGCTCGTGGTGTGTCACTCACTCACAAGGTTACCAACAAGAACTCTCAACCCTAGTGTCACTCTAGGGGAAATGTTCATACAGTCAAGCATTCAAGGTTGGAACTCACAATAAACATCAATTTATTGAAAGCATAATAAAGAAGTTCAATGAAACGAATACATCCTAGGGTTCACAATCATCTAAGTACCCACTAGGGGTTTAGCTCTCCATGGAGCTTAATACAATCAACGAAATCGAATGTAAAAGCAATGAATCCATAAAGAAACCCCCTCGATGGTCGTGTCGATGGTCTTATGGAGAGTCCTCTACTCGTCATCCAAAGATTCCTTCGTCAGGTATAGGATACGCCTCGATCGAAGCTCCCCTACCAACCTTCTTCCTAATAGAATCATGATGTCGGAGCCGTAGAACTTCTCCAAAACCTTGGCCAATACCCCTCGAAACCCTAGCCGAAGTCGTCTCACAAATTGGAGAAAAGATGGAGAAAAGAATACTAAAATCGGGGCTGAAATCGGCTTTAAATAGAAATCTGGAATCGAGGCGATCGCACGGGCGTGTATGATGTCCACACGCACTGGAATTTCCTACAGGCGTGGATAATTTCCACATGCCCGTGTGGATTCTCTGTTCTCGATTTCTCGGGTGCGCTTTCATGATGACTTTGCTACGAGTATTATGCGGTAAATACTCCCGCATTCCATACTTTCATTGGGGTAACGCAAACAGGCACATGTTTACGTCGTGAATCACTTGCTTCTTCAATGATATACATGTTGGTGGAGCTCACGTTCTTATGTGCATAAATCGGAATGCTCGAGTGTGACTGCCTTTGTGCCCCTCCAAATGGATGTGCTCACTCGAATGCGAGGAGGTTGGCACACACTCTAGCATCTCACACCTGACCTATGTCTTCGCGTTTGAACCTTAGCAAGATTCCTCCAAAATAGGTGCATTATGATCCACATTGGCCTATTTCCTTCATACTCGGCCTTACAACCCTACCTGCATAAAAGTAACATAAAAACACACATATTAGTGTAAAAACCTGAGAAAAGTAATGCCCAACATAAGGAATGAATGCTTCGCATTCATATCGCACAAGCACTTATCAATGCCACAGTGTTCACCGATCACTCTGCATTTCGTTATCTCATGATTAAGGCAGATGCGAAGCTGAGATTGATTCAGTGGATATTATTATTGCAGGAATTTGACATGGAAATAAAGGATAAAATGGGGACAGAGAATGTGGTTGCAGATCATTTGTCGAGATTAGAAGATTGTGAGGGGCAAGAATTGGCAAGCAAGGAAATTAATGATTTCTTCTCTGAAGAACATTTGTATGCAATACAGGAATTAGAATCGAAAGATGTTCCATGGTTCACAGATTTTGCGAATTATCTATCGGGGACGGTATTGAGCGGGGTTTAAGCTTTCAGCAGAAGAAGAAATTTTTCAGTGAACTTCAGAACTTTTTCTGGAAAGATCCTTACCTATTACGTATTTGTGCAGATCAGGTGGTGCGAAGCATTTCTAGGGAGGAAGGTTGGAACATCATTGCGCATTGTCACTTAGGCCCAGTGGGGGGGCATTATGCTTCAAGTCGAACTACAGAGAAGGTTTTAGCCGCTGGGTTCTATTGGCCAACCTTATTCCAAGATGTTCATTAGTTCGTTTTACGATGTGATAGTTGTCAAAGGGCTGGAAATTTATCACGAAGGGACGAGATGCCTCAAAATCCCATGCAATTTTGCAAGGTATTTGATGTCTGGGGAATTGATTTTATGGGACCATTTCCAAAATCCAATGGAAATCAATACATTCTGGTAGAAGTTGATTATGTTTCCAAGTGGGTGGAAGCCCAAGCTCTTCCATCTAATGATGCATGAACTGTGGTGAAGTTTTTGAAGAAGCTATTCACTCGCTTTGGAACTCTAAGAATTATCATCAGCGATCGGGGAACCCATTTTTGTAATACACAACTGGCGAAAGTGTTAAAGCGCTATGGGGTTCTTCATCGTCTAGCTACTCCTTACCATCCGTAAACGAGTGGGCAAGTGGAGGTCACAAACAGAGAGCTCAAGAGGATATTAACCAAATCAGTGGAACAAGAGAAACGAGATTGGTCTGAAAGATTGGATGACACACTTTGGGCTAATAGAACAGCATACAAAACCCCAATAGGGACCACTCCCTATAATTTAGTGTATAGAAAATCTTGCCATTTACCGGTGGAATTAGAGCACGAAGCATATTGGGCAATTAAAGTGATGAATTTCAACTTGCGCAAATCTGGAGAGCAACGAATATTACATCTCAACGAGATAGATGAATGGAGGATGAAGGCATATGAGAATGCAAGGATATACAAGGAAAGAATTCGGAAGTGGCATGACAAGCATATTAAGATGCCGAAGGACTTTAAAGCAGGCGATCAGGTGTTGCTATTCAACTCTCGTCTATGTTTATTTCCGGGGAAACTCAAATCAAGGTGGTCTGCTCCGTATACCATAACCGAACTTTCACCCCATGGACCCATTGAGATTAACCATATGGAGAAGGGAACATTCAAGGTGAATGGACATAGACTGAAACCATACTATGGAGGAGTGATTTGCAGTGACAATAGAGAAGTGTTTTCCTCCATGAACCCCCGTGAGGTAAGACAAGGTACGTCAAGCTTAGTGACGATAAACAAGTGCTTCTTGGGAGGCAACCCAAGTGTTTACTGTTTTCTTAGCTTTTAGTTTAGTTTGTTTGCATTAATAATTTGTTAAGTGTTGGTGTCTTAATTTCTTAGATGCTTGTGCTGAGATTTCCTTGTGAACTTTGAACTTTAATCGTGTGTTTTCATGTAGAATTGGCGAAGTTTGGTCGTTCGAGCTCTATTTCATGTTTTTCACTGGTAAAATTTGCATAATAGGTCAGGCTCTGAGTGTCTAAACATGTTCAGAAATTTTCTCCAGAGCTTGCAGATTTTTCTAAGTCATCCAAAGAAAACACACGGGCGTGTGGAATTTCTGCACGCCCGTGGAGTTGCACTGCGAGCTCATCCAGAGAAGGCACAGGGGCGTGCGGCTACCCCAGTGAATGACCATGCGATTAGCACATGCCCGTGGGTAATCCCCGCACGGGCGTGTGAATTCCTGCAGAGTTGGGCGGATTTTCCAGAGAGCACACAGGGGTGTGGACTCGCCCATGTGGGCGACCTTGTAAACCATGCAAGGGCATGGGTAATTTCCACACGCCCATGTGAAACTCTGCAGAGGAGTTCTGACACGTCCGAATATGCGTGTGTAAACCGCAAGTGCACGGGTGTCGAAGTAATAATTACCCCGGTGAGTGGGTAGTCGAATCCACAGGGAACAGGGCTACTAGTACTAACTTCTTCTCTGCTTTCTAACCTAATGATAAATGAAATGGTGTGGTGATCTAATATGCGAAGAGATGAACACCGGAGACGAATATGCAAGGGTAAAATGGAAGGAGAATCTCAATCAGTAAAAGTGGGGTATTCGGTCAATGCTCCCCCTAGGATTCAGGTATTAGGTACCGGATAAGCAAAGTGTTTCTATGATGAGTAAGTTAAGTCGTGGAAATCCAAACATAATCGGGTCTATCTCTAGATCACCGATACTAGTCCCCTACGAGGTCCCGGTGGAGAAATCGGTCAATCTCAACACCTCACACCACATATGACTGCAAAGCACTCTAGGGATTCCAAGAGGTGTATCCGATTCCTAAAGATTAATCCAACCCTAATTCCCGGTGAAGGATCCTAACCCCCTACAAGGTCCGGGGGAGAAATCTCTCAATCTCACGCCTCACACCAAATATGGTTGCATAGAGCTTAGGGAACGGAGATAGAATACACTCAATCGGAAGGGAGAGGGGACACTACACTATCTCATGACTCACCATCTCAACCCTCTTTAACCTTGAAGTTCTAACTCTAATGGAGACCTCTCTCACATCAAAGTAACAAATCATGCAAATCCAATTAACCACAAGGATTAATTAAACAAGCAAGCAATGAGAATACAAGATTAAAACTTAATCAAACTCAGATTAAATAGAAACAATAAGCAAATCCACAAAAGATGAGAATCCTAGGGTTCACAAGCCCAAATACCCTCTAGGGTTTTAGCTCTCCATGGAGCAACATACAAAACACACCATCAATGAATGAAAGTATATTAAAACCATAGAAATAAACCCCCTTATATATGAACTGATGGCCTTGATGGAGAGCTTTGACGTCTTGAAGGACCCACTCCGAAGCTAGGTTCACCGATGGCTTCCTTGATGCTATGACGGAGGAGGAATCGATCAAAGTTGGTGACGAAGCGCCTCCAAAGCCGCAAAGACCTCCTATCCAAACCCTAGCCATCTCACCCATCAAGAGCGGCACAAAAGATGAGAAAGAATAGGGCAAAACGGCTATTTATAAGCCTTAGATCGCGTCTGTCACGTGTTCTCACGCGCCCGTGTGGATTTTCCACGCGGCCGCGTGGGCTGCAGGAATTTCCACGCGGGCGTGTGAACAGTAATATTGCTGCAGTACTTTTCACAAAACGCGGTCCAAACACTCTTCTCTTGAGGCCACATGTCCGGGCACACGTCCATGTGGTAGGCTATAAAACTTTTCTTCATCGACGTATCTTTGAGAGGTCTTGCAATCTTCACAAAGAGAAGGAACATGATGATGTGGCTGCCTATGTGCCCTTCCAACTAGTGAATTAACTTGAATCTTCTTGGAAGTTGGCAAACATCTCCATGTTTATGAACTCCTCTCGTGTCTTGGTCCTTGAATTGAACAAGAACTCCCAACATTATGTCTTTATAGCCCATCTTTGCTTCCTTTTTACTCTTCAAGGCATTCACAACCTATATGCATAAAAGAACACCAAATACACAATATGAGACATAAACCATAGTAAAAATGATGCTCAATGCATGTAAAACATATATAAAAATATGTCTACTCAAGCACTTATCAAACTCCCCCACACTTAAGTCTTTGCTTGTCCTCAAGCAAAATTAAACATTAAACATTAAACTCATGGAAAGAAAAGAGAAGTGCTTGGCCTTAGGTTCACCAAAATAGTACAAGAATAAAATTCTACAGTCATGGAGAGAATCAAACACTAGACAAAACAATCAATGCTCTAGCAAACAATCCAATAAAAAATGAATGTGATAAAAATCGGAATGCGTGTGTGTGTGAAAAAAAACTCAACTCATGTCAACACTATATCCACTACCAAGTTCTTATTAACATGGGACTTATTTATAAAGCAGAAAAGAATAGGTAGTAGCTTCACACAACCTCTAAGGTAGCCCTTTCCCAAGATGCCTCCCGAGTGGCTTTCACACTTTCGAGGTGGTAGCTCTTTCTACCGAGGATGGTAGCTTTCACACATCCCATGAGATAGCTCTTTCTCTCATTAGGGGCATAACAAGTATCCGACTTATGAGAGTAGCTACATACATCATGGGTGGTAGCTCTTTCCACACCCTATGTACAAACAACAAACAATTTCCATTTCTTTTTCAAATTTTTCTGATTTTTTTCTGATTTTCCTCTGATGATTTTTTTTTTTTTTCAAATAAAAACTAGCACACTAAAGTCCCAAACATAATGAACTAGAGTCTTCATAGGTCTAATGAGCGAGAAAAGTGCAGAAAGAGCAATCGGACAAAAATATTCAATAAAATTGGATGAAAACTAGAGCATGATAAAATCCATGTTTATAACCTCCAAAAACTAAGAATTAAACTCTTAACCCTAAGGTGAACCTTCATTGGCAATAAGAGCATGCTCATGAAAGCACAAGTAAAAGTCATGTATAAGGTGAACCCTCCCCCACACTTAAGATGTACATTGTCCTCAATGTACGCATGCAAGCACAATAAAAATAATAACAATGGAAGCATAATGTGTGTGGGAATGCAATTAAAACAATACTCCCCTGAACTCCTCATTAATCGTTTGGTGAAGTCTAACTCATGGGCTTGTTGTATGGGTTGTGAAGCTCACACGACCATTTGACAATATCACATGATCATGTCTATGACTAAAACACCATCAACATCACTCTCAAGGCCATCTGCACATGGACAAGGGGTTCAGTGAAGCTCAACAAAATAGAAAAGATGTACGAGTTTTTATAAGTAAACACATGAAGCCCAAACTCGCACAAACAAAACAAAACATAAAGTTAACTAAACTCTAAAAAGATAAAATAAAAAAAACTAAAAATGAAAACAAAAAGTAAAAAGCAAACTAAAGAATCATGAGTGGGACGCCTCAAGCATCGATGTCCTCTTCTGGTGTTGCCGGTGTGCCAAAAGAATGTTCTCATCCAAGGTTAATCATATATGATCAAAGCTTTTCGGTCCTTGGTGGCATACCTGCAAGAAAACAGCCAAAGAAATGCAAATATACATGAAATGGCAAGCTGCAGAAATCCACACGGGCCCGTGGAAAATCCACGCGCCTGTGTGGCCAATTTTTGGCCTGAAAGCAGCCCATGCGGGCGCGTGGAAAATCCACGCGCCCGCGTGGATCCACGCGGTCGCGTGGATTTTCCACGCGCCCGCGTGGGTTTCCTGGGCATTTTTTTTCAGCCCACGCGGTCGTGTGGGAACCCCACGCGACCGCGTGGGAGCCAGGCTATGGCCAAAAAGGCCATGCCAACCCTCAACGGCGCTCCAAAACTCTTATAAAAGCTTTCTCAAGCATATTAAGATGATTTCCATGAAGAACAATGCATAAGAACTAAGATATCCACATAAATTTCAAAAAATGGAGGCATGGAGAAGGTTAGAAAAATGAGAGCTCACCGGTGTGAATTGAGGAATAAAGTATGATTAAATGGCCGGCAAAACCCTTCTAAACCTTTTAATGACCAAGGAAAAAATGTTTGGGAGTGTGGGTGTGTGAGAAAGATGAAGGGACGTGTGAATGAAAATGGTGAATAGTGGTCTTCTTCATCAATTTACCGCACATGGGGGTGTGAAAACTCCACATGGGGGTGTGGGTACTGTACACGGGCGCGTGGAAATTCCACGCGCCCATGTGGGCTGCAGAATTTCTGCAGAAACACATCCATAGAGATATTTACATGAAATTAAGTCCAATTTCCCAACTAAAAACATGAATATCATCCTAAACCATGCCACACACATACATTTAAACTAAACAACCAAAAATCTACATGAAAAACTCAACACCAATAAAAATTTAACAAAGCGCACACTCATGATTTTATTACTGCAGAAATAAAAATCTAAGCTAGAAAAAAATTAAAAACTTGGGTTGCATCCCAAGAAGCGCTTGTTTTACGTCACTAAGCTTGACGTACCTCTTCTTTACCTTATGGAGGCTTGAAAAGAGTGTGTTCCTCCCGACTAGACATTGCATAGCTACTTCCTTTAAACCAAGAGTCAACTTGCCGGGATGAAGTATTTGTTGGAAAGTCCAACCATCTTACTTTTGGCCTCCAAGGAAACAATTTGGGTTGAGAATTGTCCAAGCTTAGCACAGGTGGGTCATTGGATGGCTTCAATCTCCTACCCACATCTTCTTCCCTTCCCAAAACCTTTCTCTTGCATTGTAAGAGTTGATCAATCCCAAAGAAAGATGCTTGTTCCATTAACTTGGGGTTTGCTTCTTCTTGTGTATTTTCAACTTGAGAGGAACATGAGACTAGCAAATCCTCTTGAAAATTTCCTCGCTCACAAGCACAATCTTCATTCACACAATCCAAAATTTCAAAATGATATTCAACTTCTTTCTTTTTATTTTCTACATCAATGTACTCAATTTGCCCAACTTCGTCAATTGTGCTCATGGCCTCATCATGTCCCGGAGACACTTGCCTTGTTTGTTCAAATTCTTCTTTTTCCTTAGCAAGCATGTCCAAGATCTCTCCTAATTGATGCTCAATGTTTTTGATGGAGACATCGTGACAACTTAATGTGCCCTTAATATTTTGGAAACGGGCATCGGTTGCTTCAATAAATCTCGGTAACACTCTTTCCAACCGAAGTACATATTCTTCAACTTTCTCATCCCATTGAAGTTCTTGTTGAGGTGCTTCCCATTGTTGTCCATCAATATCCCACAAGAGGTTTGGATAGCTCCTTTGATTTGGATGATAGTTGATGCGATATGGATTGTGTTGTTGATGAACATTGATAAATTGATCAATTTTTCTAGTGAGAGCATCAATCTGAAAATATAATTCTACAGCTGGATTAATCATCATTCAAGTTCCATGCAAGGAAAAGTAAATAAGACAAAATAAAACAAAATAGAACGGTGGAAGAAGATAGAGTGAAGTAGATAAAAACAAAATAAAAATCGATGAGAATGATGGAAGAAAAAGAAAGTGTGGAATAGACAAAATAAAGAAAAAGATAAGTGGCTAAAGCAACAAAGCCCTAGCGTTCCTAGTATCCTGGTCCCCGGCAACGGCGCCAAAAACTTGACACGCGTCCAAATCTGCGTGTGTAAACCGCAAGTGCACTGGTGTCGAAGTAATAATTACCTTGCATGGAACTTGAGTGGGTAGTCGAATCCACAGGGAACAGGGCTACTAGTACTAACTTCTTCTCTGCTTTCTAACCTAATGATAAATGAAACGGTGTGGTGATCTAATGTGCGAAGAGATGAACACCGGAGACGAATATGCAAGGGTAAAATGGAAGGAGAATCTCAATCAGAAAAAGTGGGGTATTCGGTCAATGCTCCCCCTAGGATTCAGGTATTAGGTACCGGATAAGCAAAGTGTTTCTATGATGAGTAAGTTAAGTCGTGGAAATCCAAACATAATCGGGTCTATCTCTAGATCACCGATACTAGTCCCCTACGAGGTCCTGGTGGAGAAATCGCTCAATCTCAACACCTCACACCACATATGACTACAAAGCACTCTAGGGATTCCAAGAGGTGTATCCGATTCCTAAAGATTGATCCCGGTGAAGGATCCTAACCCCCTACAAGGTCCCGGCGGAGAAATCTCTCAATCTCATGCCTCACACCAAATATGGTTGCATAGAGCTTAGGGAACGGAGATAGAATACACTCAATCGGAAGTGAGAGGGGACACTCCACTATCTCATGACTCACCCTCTCAACCCTCTTTAACCTTGAAGTTCTAACTCTAATGGAGACCTCTCTCACATCAATGTAACAAATCATGCAAATCCAATCAACCACAAGGATTAATTAAACAAGCAAGCAATGAGAATACAAGATTAAAAACTTAATCAAACTCGGATTAAATAGAAACACTAAGCAAATCCACAAAAAGATGAGAATCCTAGGGTTCACAAGCCCAAATACCCTCTAGGGTTTTAGCTCTCCATGGAGCAACATACAAAACACACCATCAATGAATGAAAGTACATTAAAACCATAGAAATAAACCCCTTATATATGAACCGATGGCCTTGATGGAGAGCTTCGACGCCTTGAAGGACCCACTCCGAAGCTAGGTTCACCGATGGCTTCCTTGATGCTATGACGGAGGAGGAATCGATCAAAGTTGGTGACGAGCGCCTCAAAGCCGCAAAGACCTCCTCTCCAAACCCTAGCCATCTCACCCCTCAAGAGCCGCACAAAAGATGAGAAAGAATAGGGCAAAACGGCTATTTATAAGCCTTAGATCGCGTCTGTCACGTGCCCTCACGCGCCCGTGTGGATTTTCCACGCGGCCGCGTGGGCTGCAGGAATTTTCACGCGGGCGCGTGGAATTTTCACGCGGGTGTGTGAACAGTAATTTTGCTACAGTGAAGATACTACAGTAATATTGATACAGTACTTTTCACAAAACGCGGTCCAAACACTCTTCTCTTGAGGCCACATGTCCGGGCACACGTCCATGTGGTAGGCTATAAAACTTTTCTTCATCGACGTATCTTTGAGAGGTCTTGCAATCTTCATAAAGAGAATGAACATGATGATGTGGCTGCCTTTGTGCCCTTCCAACTAGTGAATTAACTTGAATCTTCTTGGAAGTTGGCAAACATCTCCATGTTTATGAACTCCTCTCGTGTCTTGGTCCTTGAATTGAACAAGAACTCCCAACATTATGTCTTTATAGCCCATCTTTGCTTCCTTTTTACTCTTCAAGGCATTCATAACCTATATGCATAAAAGAACACCAAATACACAATATGAGACATAAACCATAGTAAAAATGATGCTCAATGCATGTAAAACATATATAAAAATATGTCTACTCAAGCACTTATCAAGTTCTCTCCATCACGAGAAAACACAGGGGCGTGCAGCTGCCCTGTGGATTGGGTATGTGAATGTCCATGCCCGTGTGAAATTTCCGCACGGGCGTGTATAACACTTGGTATTTTTTCTCAGATATCCAGCGAAGACACAGGAGCGTGCGTCCGCCCCTATGAGACCTTCATTTGAGGCCACACTACCATGGGATATGCCATACCCGTGTAGATCTCTAGGAATTAAAAGACTCTCTGCTCTCCCAATACAAAAGTTACACTTTGTTCCTTAGCTGACCCTTGGTCGCTCACAAAACATTTTCTGACATTCTCTTGACCTTCTCTTGCTGTCTTTGAGTGGATTGATTGAGCATTGTGCAGATTATAGAGGAGATTTGCTTCAACTCATCGGTAAGACCTTATTTCTTCTCATCATCAACTTCCTTTGAGTCTAGCTGATTACATACGATTTAAATGGACAATACACATCGGTTTCTTGCTAAAATGGTTATCATTTGTTTTTGGGAAGACCTGGGAGTGAGATGGGGGTGTATCCAGGAGAATAGCTACAAAGGCCGTGCGTTTTTCACACCCCATAAAAGCACACGGGCGTGTGGAATTTCCGCACGGCCGTGCGTTGTTATTTTCCTGCAGAAATTAATTGAATTTCTTTTCTAATACATGCAGGTATGACAACGAGATCGAAGAAGGTAGTTGCTAAACGTCCTAGAGGGCCTGCCCCTGAGCCAGAAGTCATGGAATTCACACTTCCTGAGCATCGGGCTCAGTTTGAGCGGTTAACAAAGCTTAAGTTTGGTCAGACGTGAATCCCGGATGTTGGGTCACTCAGGAAGGTGCAACTAGCAGATGACATGGCTGATGAGGTTGAGAAACTATTATCGGTCGGAAGTTGGCACAAGATATTAAATATTCATGACCCTGCTATCTGTTCACTCACTTTAGAGGTGCTTGCTTCATTTGAGTTCGACCTCTCTTATACTCATTTTGATAGTATCGGCGCTATTCAGTTCAAAGCTTTTGGGCAACATCATAGTATGAGCGTCACACAGTTTTCTACTAGACTTGGTTTATATGATGAGGAGTACACTAAGACTGAGGAGTATGAGAGTCTTCCAATTGACATGTTGGGTTTATCACCCAGGGAGGCATACAGAATATTATGTGGTAAGGAGCGATATGAACCAGGAATGTCTAAGGCCTCATGTTTATCTCGACCTAGTTATAGATATCTTCACGCGATCATAAGCAGGTCAGTGAATGGTCGCGGTGATAGCACGGGAGTCATAAACAAGCAAGAACTTCTGTACTTATACTCCATGGTGCGGAACGTGCCGGTCCATCTGGGGCACATTTTAGTGGAGTATTTGAAGCATCAAGGACAGTATCCCAGACTAGGTGTTATTTTCTCGGGTCCATACATTAGTAGACTCATTTTGGGGATGGGTCTACGAGACGCAATCAGCAGGGCCGAGAAGACAATTATACCAGCACCAATGGGGTTAGAGACAATGAGGCTCATGGGATTGATCCATAAATATCCAAATGGTGTTTATGTGCTGAATATAACATTCGAGGATAATGGTGATGAGCCTCAGTCAGCACCAATGGAGACTGAGGCGCCTCCAACGGCGGAGAACATACCCCCCGTACATTCAGTTACACCATCTCAAACCCATGATCATTTTGAGAGGCTCGAGAATGCTTTAGGAGTGGTGCGGGCAGAGGTTTCCAAGATCACGGCCGCGCAAGCCGCTCAGTACACAAAGTTCATGGCACGCTTCGACGTATTATAGCAGATCTTAGAGCGAGACGTCGCCTCATCATTTGTCTTACGGCCGAAGACTCCTCAGGCTCCCTCGACATCCACGGCACCCTCATCCCCTACCCCAGCACCGGTGGACCCACCATGTGCATCATCACCAGCAGCAGCAGAAGTACCAGAGCTCGAGCGTGACAAAGACATTTGATTTTGTTTTTTCCCGCATTTTCTTTATGTTGCATTTTTATTTTAGACTTGTTCACTCAGAAATGATTCTCCATCTGAGTTTATTTTCATTTTGTATCTCGAGTTGTATTCATTTTCTATCTTTTATATGCACTCGAGATATGTTTGTTTTTATTGAGCTTTACTGAATCACCTCGTGTATTCATGCAGATGGTCTTGTCTTCTTGGGAATTGAGACTTAGTCATGGGCACGGCCAAGGTGCTCAGGCACTTGGCTGTGTGAGCCTCTCAACCCGTCGGAACACTACTCCCATGGAATTAGCTTCATCAAACGCAACACTAGGAGTCAGGGGAGTATTGTTTTGATTGCTTCTCCCATATTTGCTTTTGAATGATTTATATTTTGAGTGAGCTTGCATGTGTACATTGGGCACAATGTACAACTTAAGTGTGGGGAGGAGTTTCATAGTGCACACATCTTTTCAATTGTTCTTGATTGTTATATACTCACATAGCCAATGGCGGTTCACCTTAGTTGCAAGGATTGTATTCTTGAGTTTAGGAGAATTTCTAACATTGAATGTTTTCATGCTCTAATTCTTGCTTGAATTTCTAGGAATTTTTGCCCGATTTACACTTAGTACACTACTCATTCTTTAAACTCTTTTGGAAACTCAAGTTCGATGTTAAAGGGTCTAGTTATAGTTGCTTCTTGTTTTAAATTCAAAAAAAAAAAAAGTTTTATTGTTTATTTGTGCTTGTTGTGTGGAAAGAGCTACCACCTATGAAGTATGAAGCTACTCTCATAAGTCTGATACTAGTTATGCCCTAATGAGAGAAAGAGCTATCTCATAGGATGAGTGAAAGCTACCACTCCGGTAGAAAGAGCTACCACCTCGAAAGTGTGAAAGCCACCTTAGCGGCCGCTTTGGAAAGGACTACCTTAGAGGATGTGTGAAGCTACTACCATCTTTGAAATTGTTGTCACTTTTGTAGATAAATAAGTCCCTTGTACTTAGAACCTTGAGGAGTATACTTTGGGTTGACTTGAGTGAGTTCACACACGTACACGACTTCGGGTTTTGTTTCCTTTTTTATTCAAGTTTTTAGCTAGAGCATTGATTTTTTTGTATTTAGTGTTGAAATCCCCTCACTTGTAGAATGCTCTCTTTGTATATTTTGGTGAACCTATGGCCATGCACTTTCAATATTTTCTTCATGGATGCACATAACGTTTTAATTTTTGCTTGAGGACAAGCAAAAGCTTAAGTGTGAGGGAGTTTGATAAGTGCTTGTGCGATATGAATGCGAAGCGTTCATTCCTTATATTGAGCATTACTTTTCTCAGAATTTTACACTAATATGTGTGTTTTTATGTAACTTTCGTGCAGGTAGGGTTGTGAGGCCAAGTATGAAGGAAAGAAGCCAATGTGGATTACAATGCACAGATTTTGGAGGAAATCTTGCTAAGGTTCAAACGCGAAGACATAGGTCGATGTGAGATGCTAGAGTGTGTGCCAACCTCCTCGTATCCGAGTTGGCACATCCATTTTGGAGGGGCACAAAGGCAGTCACACTCGAGCATTCTGACTTATGCACATAGAACAAAAGCTTCACCAACGTGCCTATCATTGAAGATGCAAGTGATCCATGACGTGAACGTGTGCCCATTTGCGTTACTCCGATGAAAGTATGGATTCGGGAAGCTATTAAGGGCAGATACTGTACTAGAGAACTGTAGCAACACGGTAGAAAGTATTATAGCAGCACTGTTCACAACCGGCCGAGATAATAGGAGTTCAGAGGATCCACACGGGCGTGTGGAAATTATCTACGCCTGTGTGGAAAATCACCATGGGCGCGTGAAGCATCCACGCCAGTGTAGTCGCCCGATTCCAGCCCTATTTAAAGCCGAATCAGCCCCGATTTTATTATTCCTTTCTCCATCTTTTCCCCAACTTGAGAGAGGGCTTCAGCTAGGGTTTCGAGGGGTATTAGCCAAAGTTTTGGGGAGGTTCTACGGCTCTGACATCGTCATTCCTTAGGAAAAAAATTGGTAAGGGAGCTTCCGTCGAGGTGTATCCTATACCGGAGAAGGGAATCCTTGGACGACGAGTAGAGGACTTTCCACAAGACCATCGACACGACTATCGAGGGGGTTTCTTTATGGATTTCTTGCTTTTACATTCTATTTCTTTGATTGTACTTAGCTCCATGGAGAGCTAAACCCCTAGTCGGTACTCGGGTACTGTGAACCCTAGGATGTATTTGTTTCTTTGAACCTCTTTATTATGCTTTCAATAAATTGATGTTTATTGTGAGTTCCAACCATGAATGTTTGATTGTATTAACATTTCCCCTAGAGTGACAGGAGGGTTGAGAGTTCTTGTTGGTAACCTTGTGAGTGAGTGACACACCACGAGCGTTAGACAAAGCTAGGTTAGAGAGGATTGAGAGGGTGAGTCGAGAGGTACAGGAGCGTCCCCTTTCCCATCCAGCGTGATAGATTCTACCTCCGTTCATCGAGTTTTTTGCGGTCATAATAGAGTGAATGGTCTAAGGGATGAACTTCCGGTGGGGCTTCGTTGCGCGTGCAACGGATTGAAGCGTTGAGGTGATCTTAGTATCTAGGGCTCAATTGTGGTTAGGGACCTTTCACCTGGACCAAAAGGTTAGATCTATAATAAGGAAGAGATTTATCACTTGGAATCCCTAGAGCTCATTGCAACTCTATGAGAGTGCGAGGTGTTAAGATTGTTCGATTTCTCCTCCGGGACATGTATAGAGTTAGGCATAGTTGACCTTAGATTTGGGACTATATAATTAAGGATTTCCACGACTCACCATTGCATTGATTAGGAAGCATAATAGAGGGTTCTTGCACTTGAAACAATTATCCTAGGCGGAGCATTATCTGGGTACCCCATCTTTATCGATTGCCTTACCCCCTTCTTTACTTTTGCTCTCTTACTTGTCTCGATTCACACTTGTTTCACTACTCACTCTTTAACCTCTTTTGGAAACTCAAGTTTGATGTCAAAGGGACTAGTTATAGTTGTTTCTTTTGTTAATTTCAAAAAAAAAAAGTTTCATTGTTTAGTTGTGCTTGTTGGGTAGAAAGAGCTACCACGTATGAAGTATGAAGCTACTCTCATAAGTCAGATACTAGTTATGGTCTAATGAGAGAAAGAGCTATCTCATGGGATGAGTGAAATCTACCACCCCGGTAGAAAGAGTGACCACCTTGAAAGTGTGAAAAACATCTTAGCGGCCGCTTTGGAAAGGGCTGCCTTATAGGATGTGTGAAGCTACTACCATCTTTTCAATTTTTCATTACCTTTTGCAGATAAATAAGTCCCTTTTACTTAGAACTTTGAGGAGTATACCTTGGGTTTACTTGAGTGAGTTTACACACACTTACATGGTTTTGGGTTTGTTATCCTTTTTTATTCAAGTTTTTAGCTAGAGCATTGATTTTTCGTATTTAATATTAAAACTTCCCTTACTTGTGGAATGCTCTCTTTGTATGCTTTGGTGAACCAAAGGCCAACCACTTCCAATATTTCCTTCATTTATGCCTTAATGTTTTAATTTTTTCTTGAGGGCAAGGAAAAGCTTAAGTGTGGGGGAGTTTAATAAGTGCTTGTGTGATAAGAATGCGAAGTGTTCTTTCCTTATGATGAGCATTACTTTTATCTGGTTTTAGCGATAATATGTGTGCATTTATGTTAGTTTCATGCATATAGGGTTGTGAAGCCAAATGTTAGAGAAATTTTGAGAAGGATCAAACGTGAAGACATAAGTCGAGTTCAAGATGAGAGAATGTGTGCCAACCTCAGCATATTCAAGTCGGCATAATGATATGGAGGGGCACAAAGGTAGTCACATTCAAGTATTCTGGCTTGTGCATGTATAGCAATATCTCTACCAATATAGCCGTTTATCAAAGAAGCAAAGCAATCTATGACATAAACGTGTGCCCATTTACGTTACCTCGTGGATTTGGGAGTATTTCATGCCAGTACTATAGTAGGGTAATGTAGCAAACACTGTAAAAGGTAACTGTAGCAGATACTGTTTACAGCCGGCCAAGAAAAGCGATTTCCAGAGAATCCACATAGGCGTGTGGAAATTCCACATGCCCGTGCATTATTCCACAAGCCCGTCGGTGAATCCACAGGAGCGTGTGGATTCCTAATTCCAGCCTTATTTAAGGCCGATTTTAGCCCCGATTTCAACATTGTTGTCTCCATCTTTTCACCAAATTAAGAGAGGGCGGTGGCTAGGGTTTGAAGAGATATTGGCCAGGGATTGGGAGAGGTTCTACGGCTCCAACATCGCGCTCCGTTTAGAAGAAGGTTAGTGGGAGAGCTTTCGTCGGCACCGATTCGGTGAGGTGTATCCAAGGCCGGACAAAGGGACCCTTGGACGAGTAGAGCCTTCTCCACAAGACCATCGTCATGACTACTGAGGGGGTTTTCCATGGATTACTTGTTTTTACATTCGATTTCATTGATTGTAACTAGCTCCATGGAGAGCTAAACCCCTAGTGGGTACTTGGGTTTGTGAACCCTAGGATGTATTTGTCTCATTAAACCTTGTTAAATTGCTCTCATTAATTGATGTGTAAATTAAGTTCCAATCTTGTATACTTGATTGTTTTAATCCTCCTTTGGAGTGACACTAGGGTTGAGAGTTCTTTTTGGCAACCCTTGTGAGTGATTGACACACCACGAGAGTTAAACAAAGCTAGATTGGAGAGGGTTGAGAGGGTGAGTCGAGAGGTAGCGGAGCATCCCCTTTCTCCTCCGGTGTGATTATCCTACCTCCATTTCCTCATGTTCTTTGTTTTCATAGTAGAGTGAATGGGCTAACGGATTATCTTCCACTGGGGCTTAGTTGTAGAGGCAACGGAGTGAAGTGTTGAAGTGATTTTAGCACCTAGGGCTTAATTGTGACTAGGGACCTTTCACCTAGACCAAAGGGTTAGTTCTACATCTATGAAGAGGATTTATCACTTGGAATCCCTAAAACTCATTGTGATTCTATACAAGTGCGAGGTTTAGACATAGTTCAATTTCGCCTCCGGGACATGTATAGAGTTAGGCATGGTTGACCTTAGATTTGGGATCATGTAATAAAATATCTCCATGACTCATTAATGCATTAGTTAGAAAGTATATTAGAGGGTTTTTGCATTTGAAATGATTGTCCTAGGTAGAATAATATCCAGGTACCCCATTTATATCGATTGCCTTACCTTCCCTTTACTTGTACTTTCTCTCTTGTCTCTTTTACTTTTGTTTACATTACCTTTTGTTACACAACTTGATAAGTGCTTGTGTGATATGAATGCGAATCATTTTTTCCTTATGTTGAGCATTACTTTTCTCGGGTTTTTACACTAACATGTGTGTTTTTATGTTACTTTTGTGCAGGTAGAGTTGTGAGGCCGAGTATGAAGGAAAGAAGCCAATGTGGATCATAATGCACCGATTTTGAAGGACTGTTCACTGCCGGCCGAGAAAACTGGAATTCAGAGAATCCACATGGGCATGTGGAAATTATACATGGCCGTGTGTAAATTCCACATGGGCGCCTGAAAAATCCACAGGCCCATGTGGTCGCCCGATTCCAGCCCTATTTAAAGCCGATTCAGCCACGATTTCAGTATTCTTTTCTCCATCTTTTCCCCAACTTGAGAGAGGGTTTCGGCTAGGGTTTTGAGAGTATTGGCTAGGGTTTTGGAGAGATTCTATGGCTCCAATATCGTCATTCTTTAGGAAGAAGGTTGGTAGGAGAGCTTCCGTCGAGGCGTATCCTATACCGGACAAGGAAATCTTTGGACGACGAGTAGAGGACTTTCCGCAAGACCATCGACACGACTATCAAGGGGGTTTCTCTATGGATTCATTGCTTTTACATTCTATTTCTTTGATTGTACTTAGCTCCATGGAGAGCTAAACCCCTAGTGGGTACTTGGATATTTGTGAACCCTAGGATGTATTTGTTTCATTGAATCTCTTTATTATCCTTTCAATTAATTGATGTTTGTTGTGAGTTCTAACCTTGAATGCTTGATTGTATGAACATTTCCCGTAGAGTGACACTAGGGTTGAGAGTTCCTTTTGGTAACCATGTGAGTGAGTGACAACCCACGAGCGTTAGACAAAGCTAAGTTGGAGAGGGTTGAGAGGGTGAGTCGAGAGGTATAGGAGCGTCCCCTTTCCCCTCCGACATGATAGATTCTACCTCTGTTACTCGAGTTGTTTGCGGCCACAATAGAGTGACTGGTCTAAGAGATAACCCTCCCCTGGGGCTTAGTTGTGCGTGCAACGGAGTGAAGCATTGAGGTGATCTTAGTATCTACGGCTTAGTTGTGGTTAGGGACCTTCCACCTGGACCAAAGGGTTAGGTCTATATTTAGGAAGAGATTTATCACTTGGAATCCCTAAAGTTCATTGCAACTCTATGCGAGTGCGAGGTGTTGAGATTGTTCGATTTCTCCTCCGAGACATGTATAGAGTTAGGCATAGTTGACCTTAGATTTGGGACTATGTATTTAAGGATTTCCATGACTCATCATTGCATTGATTAGGAAGCATAATAGAGGATTCTTGCACTTGAAACGATTATCCTAGGTGGAGCATTATCCGAGCACACCATCTTTATCGATTGCCTTACCTCCCTCTTTACTCGTAATCTATTACTTGTTGTTTTTACTTTTGAGAATTGAATTATTGTCACACTTATCAATACTAATCTTTAACATAGCTAAGAAGCGGATTAAGTGTTTTTATTTCCTATTCCCTGTGGATTCGATACCAGCTCATCCGGGATTATTACTTTGACAAACCCGTGCATTTGCGGGATATACGCAAGGGGATCTTGTCACAACTATTATTCACATTCCGCTTAGTTAAGAAAAAATTCAAGTATTTTTTATTCCCTTCTCCTTGTCGATACGATACCCACTCATATGACATTTGACTTTATTTTTCTTCATTTTCTTTATTTTTTATTTTATTTTAGACTTGTTCACTCAAAAAGTATTCTCCTTCTGAGTTTATTTTCATTTTGCATCTCGAGTTGTATTCATTGCTTTATTTTTAATATATACTCGTGTTGATTTTGTTTTTATTGAGCTTCACTGAACCCCCTCGTGTATGCGTGCAGATGGTTTTGTCATCTTGGGAATTGAGACTTTGTCATGGGCACGGCCAAGGTTCTTCGGCACTTGCCCGTGTGAGCCTCACAACCCGTCGGAACATTACTCCCAAGGACTTAGCTCCATCAAAAGCGACACTAGGTGTCAGGGGAGTATTGTTTTGATTGCTTCTCCCACATATATTCTTCATTAATATATATTTTTTTTGAGTGAGCTTGATTATGTACATTGAGGACATGTACAACTTAAGTGTGGGGGGGAGTTTCATAGTGCACACATCCTTTTTATTGTTCTTGATGGATATACATGCCCACATAGCCAATGGAGGTTCACCTTAGTTACAATGATTGTATTCTTGAGTTTAGGAGAAATTTTAACATTGAATGTTTTCATGCTCTAGTTCTTGCTTGAATTTATAGGAATTTTTACCCGATTTACACTCAGTGCACTACTCACTCTTTAAACTCTATTGGAAACTCATGTTTGATGTTAAAGGGACTAGTTATAGTTGTTTCTTGTGTTAAATTCTGAAACAAAAAAAATGGAAAATGAAAAGAAAGAACAAAATAGTTTTATTGTTTATTTGTGCTTGTTGCGTGGAAAGAGCTACCACCTATGAAGTATGAAGCTGCTCTCATAAGTCAGATACTAGCTATACCCTAATGAGAGAAAGATCTATCTCATAGGATGAATAAAAGCTACCACTCCGGTAGAAAGAGCTACAATCTAGAAAGTGTGAAAGCCACCTTTGCGGCCGCTTTGGAAAGGGCTACCTTAGAGGATGTGTGAAGCTACTGCCATCTTTGAATTTGTTGTCACTTTGGTAGATAAATAAGTCCCTTGTACTTAGAACTTTGAGGAGTATACCTTGGGTTGTTTTGAGTGAGTTCACACACGTACACGATTTCGGATTTGTTGTCCTTTTTTTATTCAAGTTTTTAGCTAGAGCTTTGATTTTTTGTATTTAATGTTGAAATTTCCCTTACTTGTAGCATGCTCCCTCTGTACACTTTGGTGAACCTAAGGACAAGCACTTCAAATATTTCGTTCATCTATACACAGAATGTTTAATTTTTGCTTGAGGACAAGCAAAAGCTTAAGTGTGGGGGAGTTTGATAAGTGCTTGTGTGATATTAATGCGAAGCATTCTTTCCTTATGTTGAGCATTACTCTTCTCGGGGTTTTACACTAATATGTGTGTTTTTATGTTACTTTTGTGCAGGTAGGGTTGTGAGGCCGAGTATGAAGGAAAGAAGCCAATGTGGATCACAATGCACCGATTTTGGAGGAAATCTTGCTAAAGTTCAAACGCAAAGATATAAGTCGGGTGCGAGATGCCAGAGTGTGTAACAACCTCCCCGTATTTGAGTTTGCACAACCATTTGGATGGGCATAGGGGCAGTTACACTCAAGCATTCCGACTTATGCACATAGAACAAGATCTCCACCAATTTGTCCGTCATTAAAGAAGCAAGTGATCCACGACGTGAACACGACGTGAACGTGTACCCGTTTGCATTGCCCTGATGAAAGCACTGTCCACCAATTATACACGCCCGTGTGGAAATTCCACATGGGCATGGGAAAAACACACAGGCCCGTGTGGTCGCCCGATTCCAGCTCTATTTAAAGCCGATTCAACCCCGATTTCAGTATTCTTTTCTCCATCTTTTCCCCAACTTGAGAGAGGGCTTTGGCTAGGGTTTTGATGGGTATTGGCCAAGGTTTTGGAGAGGTTCTATGGCTCGGACATCATCATTACTTAGGAAGAAGGTTAGTAGGCGAGCTTCCGTCGAGGTGTATCCTATTCCGGACGAGGGAATCCTTGGACGACGAGTGGAGGACTTTCCACAAGACCATCGACATGACCATCGAGGGGGTTTCTTTATGGATTCATTGCTTTTACATTCTATCTCTTTGATTGTACTTAGCTCCATAGAGAGCTAAACCCCTAGTGGATACTTGGGTATTTGTGAACCCTAGGATGTAATTGTTTCATTGAATCTCTTTATTATACTTTCAATTAATTGATGTTTATTGTGAGTTCCAACCTTGAATGCTTGATTGTATGAACATTTCCCCTAGAGTGACACTAGGGTTAAGAGTTCTTGTTGGTAACCTTGTGAGTGAGTGACACACCACGAGCGTTAGACAAAGCTAGGTTTTAGAGTGTTGAGAGGGTGAGTCCTGAGGTACAGGAGCGTCCCCTTTCCCCTCTGACGTGATATATTCTACCTCCATTCCTCGAGTTCTTTGTGGCCATAATAGAGTGAATGGTCTAAGGGATGACCCTCCGCTGGGGCTTAGTTACGCGTGCAACAGAGTGAAGCGTTGAGGTGATCTTAGTATCTATGGCTTAATTGTGGTTAGGGACCTTCCACCTGAACCAAAGGGTTAGGTCGATAATTAGGAAGAGATTTATCACTTGGAATCCCTAGAGCTCTTTGCAACTCTATTCGAGTGCGAGGTTGAGAGGTTATCTAATCTCTCCTCCGGGACATGTATAGAGTTAGGCATAGTTGACCTTAGATTTGGGACTATGTAATTAAGGATTTCCACGACTCACCATTCCATCGATTAGGAAGCATAATAGAGGGTTCTTGCACTTGAAACAATTATCTTAGGCGGAGCATTATCCGAGTACCCCATCTTTATCGATTGCATTACCGCTTCCTTTTCTCGTGCTCACTTACTTGTTGCTTTTACTTTTGAGAATTGAATCATTTTCACACTTATCACTATTGATCTTTCATATAGCTTAGAAGCGGATTAAGAGTTTTTATTCCCTACTCCCTGTGGATTTGATACCCGCTCATCCGGGATTATTACTTCGACAAACCCGTGCACTTGCGGGATATACGCAAGGGGACCTTGTCACACTTCCACGAAATTCTCTATGTGGTTGTTTGGATCTTCATCGGCAAAACCACTAAACTCTACTGTCTGCTGTATCATCTGGATGAAGCCTGGCTTGAGCTCAAAATTTTGAGCCATAATCGGTGGCGTTACAATACTAGACTGCTTGCTAAGAACTGCGGGTCTGGCATAATTTGAGAGTGTCCTCTGCTACTCAGGTTGTTCTTCCATATTATTAGACCCTTCACCTTCTATCTCAGCTTTATTTGACTGTTCTTACACAGGTTCCTTTCCTCTTCTATGAATTCTAATGTTTATAATTACATTTATGGAGAAATCCCTAAAGCACGAAAGATTGAATCTCAAACAACCATCAAATTAAAGAAGAACAACATCCCAAGTTCATACACAAGAATAGACCCTAGGGTTCATCCACATTCAAACACCAAAATAATTTAATCCCTCATGATGAGGAATACTTATACAACTTACAAGGAAGAGAAAGACAATGAGTAAGCAAGAAAACTCCCTCTTCGATCTTGATCTCCTTAAATCGATGAAGGCTCGAATGGTGATGCAATGGTGGCTTAGAACTTCACTCTAACTCCTTCTCCTTTGCTCCTCTCCCTCTTGGTGATGATGTGTGCTTGTTTCCCACAAGGATCATCACATGAAGATGGCCGGAAGGACTCAAGAAAGTGTGGTAAATGACCATAGAAAATGTGCTTTTATCCTCCAAATTCGAGCCATCCCGGGGTCAATCCCGGGATCAATGAGGGGGTCGTAGAGGCCAAAAGACTTAGATCAAAATTCATGCTTTTAATGCTACAGTGTCGATCTCAGTGTCAATCTCGGGCTGTATTGAGGCCATATGACTCAGAACATTCTCTGCCATGAAAAGTCATCCATGTGCTACAGTGTCTTCTACAGTGTATATGCTATAGTAGTCTTCTGTGGTACTCTTCTGTAGTGAAATACGCTACAATACATAGACCTGGTTTTCTTCCTTTTTTGATCCCAAATGATATCCTCGTGTTTTCCATGGCTCCTTCATGCCCTGCAATGCAAACAATACACGATTAAGCACAAAACTGGCATCCATTCTTACAAAAATGCATGCTAAGTGTATAAAATACATATACTAAAATAAATACATTTAGATACTTATCAAATTCTCTTTCCAATATCCAGATCACCTTCAAACAATGTCGAATGATTTCCTCAGGTCATAACCTGGAGCTCCAACTAAAGAAAGAAAAACAAATTAGAATGATGGAAGAATAAGAAAGTGTGAAATAGAACACGTGATGAATAGCTAAAATAGCAAAGTGCGAAATGCTTCCAAAATGCCTCTTCCCCGGCTACGGCATCAAAAACTTTGACACAACCCTTTGTGTGTATGTGCCTCAAGTGCATGGGTTGTTGAAGTAATAAAGTACCCCGGTGGGTGGGTAGTCATATTAATTGGGAATAGTGCTAAAAAACACTAGAATTGTTATTTAACTATGGTGAAGATGATTCAAGAGTGGTGTGAACAATGTTGATACAAGTAAGAATAAAGTAAAGAAGAAAGAGACACAATAGGAATAAGAAGAGGAAATCGATAGAAGATAGTGCACCCGGACATTGCTCACCCTAGGACTATTGTTTCAGGCGCACGACTCATCATTATGCCTCCTAACTGATGTCTAATGAGTCATGCACATCCAAAAACACACGGTCCCAAACCTAAGGTCAACCATGACTAACCTTACACTATGCCCCGGCGGACAGGGATACTCTCAACACCTCACAGTGTGTGGGTTACAAGAACTCTAGGGATTCCATGTAGTAAACCCTATTCCTTAATATAGATCTAACCCTTTGGTCCATGTGAAAGACCCCTAGTCACAATTAAGCCCCAACACTAAGGATTACTTCAACACTTCACTCTATTGCTCGTGTAATTAAGCCCCAGTGGAGTTTGTCTCTTAGCAATTCACTCTATCATGACCGCAAAGAACTCTAGGAACGTGGAGGTAGGATAAATCACACCAGAAAGGAAAGGGGATGATCTGCTACACTCGACTCACACTCTCGACCCTCTCAAACCTTGCTTTGTCTAACCGTAATGGAGTGTCACTCTTCCACAAGGATTACCAAGATATATTTTCAACCTTAGTGTGACGCTAAAGGAAAATCAATACAACAAGCATTCAAGGATGGAACTCAATTAAAACATCAATTAAATAAGCATAATAAATGTCAAAGAAACAAAATCATCCTAGGGTTTACAAGTCCAAGAACCCACTAGGGGTTTAGCTCTCCATGGAGCAATACACAATCAACAATGAAATCAAATGTAAAAACATGCAATCCATAAGTAAAACCTCCTTGTAGTCCATATCAATGGTCCTGTGGAGCCGCCTCGTCTACTCCAAAAGGTTCCCTAGTCAAGCCTAGGGCACACCTAGCTGAATCGATGTCGATGAAAGGTTCCCCAATAACTCTCTTCCAAAGGAACTCAATGTCGAATGCCATAGAAACCCTCTAATGACTTAGGCAAACCCTTTCCAAACATTAGCCGCGAGTGCCTCCAAAGTTGGGGGAAAACTGAGAAAAAGACCTTCAAAACGTCTCAAATAGCGTTATTTATAGGGGCTGGAATCGGCCATCCACACGGTTGAGTGGAATTTCCATACTCCAGTGTGAATTTCAAGAAGTTGATTTCTTATAAGCTATGAACAATAACTGTTACAGTGATTTGCTACAGTACTACAGTACTTCACCAAAATACTCCCGAATCCACACTTATCATCAAGGCCACATGAATGGGCACACATCCATGTTGTAGATCGTGTTGCATCTTCAGTAAAATCACATTGATGAAGATCTTGCTAGTATTGCGCAAGTTGGAACACATAAGTGTAACTGCCTTCGTGCCCCTCCAAATTGTATATTTGCTTAAGCACAATGGAGGTTGGCACACACTCACATGTCTTTGAGCACAACTTGTGTCTTCACATTTGTTCACTCCAATTCCACATCAACAAATGCATCCACGATCTACTTTGGGTTCCTTTCTTCCACAATTATCTCCATAACCCTATATACACAAAAGAAACACATATATACAACAATAAGCGATAAAATATGAGAAAAGTAATGCCCAATGTAAAAAAATAATACTTTGAATTATTTATACACAAGCACTTATCACTTGGCCACCTCTAGGGTCTTATTACCATGTAATCCTTATACTGCTAAATCAATTAACTACCCAGTGTTTTGATTATGGGCCAGATGAAAAATCCGAACTTACATCAACTCAGAGAGATTATGATGTGGACCTCTTCAGGAGGTCCTTAATACTTCCCAATTTTCAAATAATAATTCGGCAACCATTTGAGTAAATGAAGTGATTTTTTGTCTAAGATTTTAACGGACCTCCAGGGTGTGTGAAAATAAATATGTGAATATAAAATATGGAAATAATATCAAAGTAAGTCCGTGAATATCGCAAGTGTATAGGTTATCAAGTAATATCTCGTGGGTGAACACGAGGGTCGTATTTCCCAAGGAACAGTGAGAGGGTCCTATTACTTCCTTTTCGCTTAATCAACAGCCTAAAAGTTTACATTGTTTCTTTAGTTAACTGACAACGCCCCTTGCGTGTAACCCGCAAGTGCACAGGTTTATCAAAGTAATAAATTCCCAGGTGAGTGGGATATCATATCCACAGGGAATAGTAATCAGAAACACTAGGATTGCTATTTAACTATGATGAAGATGAGTCAATGGT
>NC_052471.1:19438227-19518050 GCF_009730915.1 Dioscorea cayenensis subsp. rotundata
CCTAGGAATACGACCCCTTTGTGCTTTTAAAAAGGGTATTACTTGATGACGTGTGCACTTGCGGATTGAACACAAACCAGGTTGCTCGACCAGTGCCCTTGTACTAGACTAATTTAGCTTGAAAGAGATTCATGTATGAATACACTGCGATCATCGAGTATTTTATACACCTCCAATCAATAGTGATGAACCTAGGTATTGTGTTTGACACTACTTAGATATTTTCCTAACCATAATGTAATCATAGTAGGATTTGGTCAGAAGCGATTCTAAATTAATACTTGTATAGGATTAGGGGTTAATCGCCAAGACCTTCGGGGTTAATCTACTTTAGGAGTCTCTTGGCCAAAACCACCATTGCCTTCGTAATTCTAGCATCCTTCTAGCTTTAGTAATCCCGACGGTATCCTCACCAAGGGGCCTCACTCTTTCATTGCCAATTGCTTCCTTAATGTGCTTATGTGGTGTGCCTTAGTCCATTTGTTTATAACTTTCTCTTTTGCTATTTTCTTACTTTGTTTTAAACTTATATTTGGTACACTAGATAGTGTCATCTAGGGGAAAGTAATAGCTGCTCTTGGGACCCAAAGGAATACAAATCTCTCATGCTTGCAAGAGAGGTCTATTACTTGACGACCAGTGTGCTTGCGGATCTAATCATTCTGTAATTTAACTAGTTATAAAAAATCTAAACTCACAACCAAGAGGTAAAACAATGATGTCAGCACTTTTACAAGAGATCCTTGAACGTTTGATAAGATTCAAACTGTATTTATGAATTCCTTTGACTAAATACAAAGATCTCTTGCCCCAAATTTGCTGCTTTTCTCAAAGGAAAATATTGCATGAGGAATTTGTCAACCATCTTTGCCCATGTCTTGATAGAGCCTTGAGTAAGTTATGTAAGCCATCTGTACGCTGCTCCTCTCAAAATAAAGGGAAACAAATAGAATCTAATTACATCATCCAAGACCTCATTCACCTTGAACATGATTCATGTTTGTAAGAATCTTGACAAGTGCTCATTAAGGTCTTCATCTACCAACCCATCAAACTACATTATGTTTTGAATCATTCCGATTAGGCAAGCCAAATCAAATTGGTAGCATTTATTGCAAAAGCTTAATAAATAAACTTTGCCACTATTAATTGTGGTTGCTCATAATGGAACAATGTTCTTTTCTATTTGGCCATGGTGGAGGATTCACTATCCTCAAATGTTTATGCTCCTAGATGTGTGATAAGTGCTTGTGTGTTAAGAATGCGAAGTGTTCTTTCCTTACAATGAGCATTACTTTTATCAGGTTTAAGTGCTAATACATGTGTATTTGTGTTCTTTTGTGCAGGTAGGGTTGTGAAAGCTATGTTTTAAGAAAAGAAGGCAAAAAGAAGATTACGAATGCACTATTTGATGAAATCTTGGAAGGAACAAACACGAAGACACAAGTTGGGCTCAAAGATACATGAATGTGTGCCAACCTCCATGTATTCAAGCAATTACAATGATTTGGAGGGGCACAAGAGCAGTCACATTTGCGTATCTTGACTTGTGCATTGATAGCAAGATCTTCACCAATGAACTCGTTTATTGAAAAAGAGACGCGATCTACGGCATAAACGTGTGCCCGTTTATGTTGCCCTCGATGAAAAGTGGATTCGGGAATTTTTTTTTGGCCTGCAGAAAATCAGAATTCCAGAGAATTCACACGGGCGTGTGGAAATTCCACAGGGGCATGTGGAACATCCACACATCCGTGTGGATGCCCGATTCCAGCCCTTTAAAAGCCGTGATTCAGCCCCGATTTCTGCATCTATTCCCCTATCTTTTCTTCCACCTTTCCCCACCTTTGAAGGGGCCTGCGGCTAGGGTTTGGAGAGGCTTTGGCAAGGCTATGGAGAGGTTTGACTCCTTCAACACCGCGTTTACTTCGGAAGAAAGCTATTGGGGGAGCTTTCGTCGGCACCGATCTAGCGAGGTGTGCCCTAGGTTTGACGAGGGGACCTTTGAAGAAGACGCAACCAATCCACAAGACCTTTGATGCGAGCCCAAGGGGGTTTTCATTCATAGATTGCATTTCTTTGTTTTTATTTCATTATCTATTGTATTTTGCTCCACAGAGAGCTAAACCCCTAATGGGTACTTGGATATTTGTGAACCCTAGGATGTATTCCTTTGATTTAACCTTTTATTATGATTTTAATTAATTGATGTTTATTGTGAGTTCCAATCTTGTAGGCTTGATTGTTTGAATACACCCCTAGAGTGACACTAGGGTTGAGAGTTCTTGTTGGTAACTCTTGTGAGTGAGTGACACACCATGAGAGTTAGACAAAGCTAGATTGGAGAAGGTTGAGAGGATGAGTCGAAAGGTAGCAGAGCGTCCCCTTTCCCCTCCGGTGTGATCTATCCTACCTCTACGTTCTAAGAGTTCTTTGCGGCCATAGTAGAGTGAATGGGCTAAGGGATGACCTTCCGCTGGGGCTTAGTTGCGAGTGCAACGGAGTGAAGCGTTGAAGTTATTTTAGCACCTAGAGCTTAATTATGGTTAGGAACCTTCCACCAGGACCAAAGGGTTAGGTCTATACATAGGAATAGGGTTTATCACTTGGAATCCCTAGAAGTCATTGCAATTCTATACGAGTGCGAGGTTGAGAGGTTATTCAATTTCTCCTCCGGGACATGTATAGAGTTAGGCATGGTTGACCTTAGATTTGGGACCATGTATTAATGGATCTCCATGACTCATTAATGCATTAGTTAGAAAGCATAATAGGGGGTTTTGCACTTGAAACGATTGTCCTTGGTGGAACAATATCCGGGTACCCCATTTATCGTCGATTGCCTCCCCTATCTTTTACTTGTACCTCCTTTATCTTTTATTATTTTCATTTGCATTGAGTTTATTTTCACATCACTTTCAACATATTTTCATTCTAGTTAAATAACAATCTTGGTGGTTCAAAGCACTATTCCCTGTGGATTCGACTACCCTCTCACCGGAGTATTATTACTTCGACACCCGTGCACTTTTCGGTTTATATGCATATTCGGTCATGTCAATGTGGAACCCTCAATGGTTCACCTCAATCTCCTATGTATCATCAACTCAATCTCACTATTCGGGTCTACAAAAAACTTAGGATATTCGTGGGTCATACACAGGTTCCTTACTAAAGAAAATTAAAAGAAAGACGAGAAAAGATGAATGAAGAATAGAAAAACAAAAGAAAAAAAAGTAAGAAAAAATTAAAAAAAAATGAAAAATGACTAAAGTAGTGAGCTAGGAGTTTTCCTTGTATCCTCGGTTCCCAAGCAATAGTACCAAAAACTTGATGGTGTGGGCGAGAGATGTGACCAACCATGCCGCAGGTGCATAGGTCATCAGTAAAAAATTTCCCCGGGTCATGAACTTGGGAGAGTCGTATCCCTAGGGTCTCAAGAAGTACTACTACTTCTTAGGTGTGTCATTATTTAGTCTACCAAATGAAATAGTGTTATGTTAATTGAAACTGAAGTAAGCAAGAAAAAACTACTACCATTAGACTTAATGGAGGGAAATATTCTATAAATGAAGTAAGCCTCGGGCTAGGATCCCCTTGGCAGTAATAATGACGCATAGATTATATGAAATGGAAAGTAGTTATTGGCAAGTTTGGACTTCGAGATTCTAATATAGGCTACCCAGTAAAACTTTGGTGAATAGCCCCAATCTCATATGGGTATCGTCTCTCAGGCACCTTTATGATTACATTGTTTACAAGGAATCTCTAACATAGGGTAAAACCCTAATGCGAAAGATCATCAACAACCAAAACCTCCACAGTGTGAATACAATGAAACCTCATTAGTTTAAGTATGACCTAGTATATGCAAACATCATGTTCTACACATACAATTCAATATTAACATAAGGAATCCATCCATTGTACATTAAACATGAAGCATCAAACATTAAATCTAAAGAACAAGCCAACATGCATTAATAAAATGATTAATCTTCCATAAAAAGTCTTTCTCCTAAGGTTCTCTAATGCCTATAGTTTAGTTAGAGAAATGAAAACGGAATCACAAAATCAATAAGAAAACAAGTAAAGCTCATTGTTAAACACCCTATTTATCCACTCATGATGAAGATGGAGATGCTCTTTGGGTGCCAATGATGTCGTCCTCTACGTGCCCCTCAAATGTTGCTTTGATTTCCCCACCATCAATGCCCCAAGGTTGAATAAATTGAGATCTATCTTGCACACACTTCAATTTTGAGCCTGAAAGGGTCTCCTTCTAAAAATGTTCTAAATTTAGTGTGAGTGGAGTCAAATAGCGGCCGTGCCCCTTTCCAAAGCCCTAACTTCATCCTTGTATACTTCACTAGGCTTGCAGGCACTTATATGTTAGCATGGAGGCCACGTGGGTCACGAAATTAGTCTTTTGGTGAAGCTGGGCATTCATGCGGTCTCTATGTGACAACATATTGATCGATGGTATTATGTATGGATCATGCAGTATTCTGCGGCCTGCTACAATATTGCTACAATACTCTATCTCCGAATTTGCCTCCTTCTTAAATTGTTTTGGTCCAAAATAAGTCCTTAAGATCTTAATCTCCTTTTAATGCCCTGTGAAGTAGATAAAAACAAATAACGCATAAAATGAGCATTGCTCCAATGAAAACACATCTGTTGTGTATAAAAATATATGCGTGAATATACGTATATTTTGACACTTAACACTCAACCATATTTTGAATATAGGCTGAACTCCAATTATCTCCCTGCAAATAGGTGAACAATAGTAAGTTGATCTAGAAGAGTAAAACTTAATTGTAAACATGGTGAAAGATTCATGACTGACTAAGAAATGAAACCTAAATCTATTAAAATATACTATAAATTTAATAATTAATTGAAGCTTTTATAACATTAGAGACAAAAACCTATTCCTTCTTATTATTGAACTTATATTTGATACTTTTCTTTATAAACCCCAAAGAGTCCAAGCTTCCTCATTATCATTTGCTTTTTTTCGTCTTCCCATTCTTACTCTCATTAAACTTCATAAGCTTTATTCCACCAAAATCCATAAACTGGTCAATTTTTAGATTAAATATTATCTTGGTTTGCCATCTCCTTAGCACTATCAGCCTTTTACAATAAAACCTCCAATCTTCTTATTCATGTATGTGTGCTTTTGTCCATATTTCCTTTCTAGACATGGAGCTTAGAACTATGAAGATTGCCTCCTTGTGTATAGTGTCCCCAAGAAATATGATTAGGCAAAGCTACAGTGTCCAGAGGCTTTCTTGAAGATTTTTAGTTGCCAGAATAACACAGGGATAGTCACATGGCCATGTGCTTAGCTATGTGCATCTTAAAATTCAGTTCTCCAAGTTTCAAACAACAGAAAGACACACTATCAACCACAGGGTAGCCACATGACTTGTCACATAGCCCTATGGCATTTTGAGTACCTTCCATATATACCTCTGTAGTTATGTTTTCAGTATCTTTTTTTACAAGTTGCAATGCACATTGGAGCTAGGATTTGGAGGAAGGGTCAAGGTGGCCATGGAAGGATCTTCTTTACCAACTCTCATCAATTCCATAACACATAAGGTCATGAAGGGAGTCACTTGTGTTCATTCAAGGTGGCATGTTTAGATTCTTCTGTAGTGGTTCATCTAGAGATCGAAGAAGCTTTACCGGACCAAAGAGGGCTGGGATTAAGGGAGTTATTTTTATCATGGATTCATTTGTATGTGATTCATATTATTTGATTTTATAATGCTCTTTATTGAGGTGCTAAATCCCTTTTGCTATTTGTGTATATGAGCCCTAGAAATTAATTTTTTTTGTTGATTTGACTTTGGATTTCTTTATTGAATTCAGTTTGAGTTTCAACCATGTGTTATTCATGCCTAATAATCTATTATAACGATAGCATAATTATGTGCCTCATCATATTGATTATGGGTTGAGAAACCCGTTGATGTTAGATTTTACAAAAATTGAAAGAAGTTAAGGGTAAGTTTTGAGGTAGAAGATATTTCCCCTGACTCTTGGACTATCGGAGATTGAATGATGCTACATAAAAGGATCTTTTTCCCTAAACTTTTATTAAACAATTGCTTGAATGACTTTTAGGGCACATCTATTATCGCTTTATTGACAGTATGTCAGGATACTTTCAAAATGCTATTGCATTAGAAGATTATAAAAAGACCACATTCACATGTCTGTATGGTGCATTTGCCTGTAGGAGCCATTTGGACTTTGCAAGGCTCCAGCAACTTTCTAGAAATGTATGATGGCAATTATTTACTGACTTGGTGAAAGACATAATAGAAGTATTTATGGATGATTTTTTAGTATTTGGTAATGCTTTTGAGTATTATTTGCAGGTCTTGGAGAGGGTGCTTGCACGATGGTAGGAAACTAATCTTCTTCTTAATTGGGAATATGTCACTTCATGGTGCAAGAAGGTATCAATCTTGGTCATAAGAGTTTTTGACAAGGGATAGAGGTAGACAAAGCAAAAATACAGACTATTGAAAAGCTACCACCGCATACTTCATTTAGAGTTGTATGAAGCTTCTAAGGACATTCAATGTTTAATAGGATATTCATTAAGGAGTTCTCTAGGATAGCTCGACCGTTAACCAAACTTTTGAAAATTATGTTTCTTTTGAATCCGATAAAGAGTGACACTTTGAATTAACATGCACTGATAATGGTGACTCTTGATTGGAACCATGGCATTCGAGCTTATGTGCAATGCAAATGACTATGTAGTTAAGATTGTCTTAGGGTAGAGAAAGGATAAAAATTTCTAGGAATTCTATTTTGCGAGCAGAATCCATATGGATGATCAAGAGAATTGCACCAGTACAGAGAAGGAGTTACTGGCTGTTGTGTTCGCATTTGACAAGTTTTGCCCATACTTGATTTGTCTAAAGTAAATTATCTACATAGATTACTCTACATTAGGTTACCTCATGAGAAAAGCCAATACAAAACCAAGGTTAATAAGGTGGATATTGCTTTTGTCGGAATTTGATTTCTAAATCAAAGATAAGCAGGGTGCCAAAAATGTAGCTGAAGATCATTTGTTCCCCCTCGAGAACCTAAGCAACAAAAGATTATAATGTTTCCTCCATATCCAAATCATTAGTTTATAGTCATCAATTTAATAAATATAATAATGTTTTCTTTAAATTTCACACTAATTATTTTATTGTGAAGCATCATGTTACCAAACATCCTCTCTTACAGTTCCAAGAGATGATGGTCTCTACACACTTCCTATTTACTCTTCACCTTCAATAAATTCTACTGCTTTTTTGATTATGTATGTCTCAATTGTAATTCAGCATTGTTGCTTGGGACACCTGCATCAACAACTACTTTAGATCATTATTAATAAAATTTCACTTTGGTTTCTTTTGTTCCTTTAATTATTTTTTTATTTTTATTATTTTTTTCCATGATAGTCAATTAGAAAAATCTTAAAAATTATATTGTCCATTGATAAATAATAAAAGTAATTTAGTTTGATGAGGTTTTAAGATCTTATTTTTGATGAGGTTTTAGGACCTGCTCGCTCTTTGTCCAGCCCATTGTTACTTTGTTGTCATTGTTGATCATTTTTCAAAATATATTTTAATTTACCCTCTTACTAAAAATTCTAATGTCTTTCATATTTTCCCCAAATTTGTCTCTATGGTTGGACACAATTTTGGAACCACATTAAAATTCATTCAAACTGACAAGGGGATGAATTTTGAAAACTCAAAAACTAATTTTCTAACTTAGTTATTGTTCATCATGTTTTTTCCCCTCATACCCATGAACAAAATCATATAATAGAAAAACTATAGTCATATAGTAGAAGTTTGTTTCTCCATCCCAGCTCAGTCTAGTGGTCCTAAAAAATACTCACACTTTTCTTTTGATAGTGGTTTACTTAATTAACTATATGCCATCCAAAGTGTCTTCTTCCATTTATCCTTTGAACGTATATTTCATTGTCTTCCCTACTATACCTTTCTAAAGGTCTTTGGTTGTCTCTATTTTTCATATCTTAGTTCATACAATAGCTATAAAATGAATTTTTGGTCTTTCCTTGCATTATTCTCTATTATAGTCATACACATTATCATTACTGATGTCTTGACCAAAGCATGAACAAGTTTTATAATGTGGGGCATGTATGGTTTGATGAGCGCATACTCCCATTTCACTCCTCCTTTAATTTATTAACTATCATTCCTACTGCAACTGGAGAACTCTCCTCACTTGTACTTGTCCTTCTTGGCTTGCGTCTGATGGTGATTCTCCTCTTCTAACCACGGGACAATCCTCTTGGCTTTTTGCTTCTCCTCTACATATTAATTCCCCTCACGCATCCATTCCTACTTCCTCTTCATCTAGCACTTCCGAGTCATTACTTATCTCACCTCTACATGAGACATCATTGATGCTTCTTATAAAAACTCATTCCATGAAACTCCATCCTAACCCAGATCTAGGATCTTATTTTCCCCAGCCATCTCCCAAACTACCATGTCCACAACTCCCTTTGTAATAGTACCTACTGCCTTTGTAATTGCTTATAAGTATCTTGAATGGCGCATGGTTATGTTTGATAAGCATGAGGCACTTCTTCGGAATGCCACTTGGACATTAGTTACATTTTTAGAGTTTGATGAAAGTTGTGGGTTATAAGTTGTTGTAGAAGATCAAAAGGAAGGCTGATGGGACTATGGAGCATTAGAAAGCTGAGTTGGTTGCCAAGGGTTTCCATCGACCATTCGGGTTATTCTACTATTGTTGTATCTTAGGGTTGGCCTTTTCATCAGCTTGATATACAAAATGCTTTCATTCATATCTCAATCACTGGGATTTGTTGATGCTTCTCGTTTAGAATAGGCGATCATTATGAGGGGATAGTCTAGACATGAGGTGCTGCATTTGACTGTGATTTGTTTCCTTACTTTCTTTGGGATTTTTATGTAGTCATTGTAGTTGTCTTAGCTTTTATTTTTAGATGTTGTTGGAGTCGTTGTAGTCTTTCGTTATTGTTCTAGGATCCACTCCTTGAAGATTGTTGTTCGTTGGTGGTTTATTTCCTATATTTTTGTTGTTCTGTTGCTTTGTTACTGTCAATTTGTACTGTTTATTTTTCTCTAATCTGATGAAAAAAGAAAGGTTGAAGTATAAACAAAAAATTTGTTATTTTTATTAGTAATAGTTGTATTCTAATAATAATATTATTAATATTAATAACTAAATTTAATAAAGAAAACACTTGTATGAAAGAGAAAGAGTCTTATTTTTAATTATTCGGTAATTCTTGATTTAGAGACTCACAAATTATTTTCAGCAATCATAGAGACACATACAGTGAATTCCGAAAGGTCGAATTTTAAACACACATGCTCCTCCTTTTCTATAGCCCTCAACAATACAACAGAGACTGCATATAGATCGTTGAACACAAATGCCCTTGAAAGTATTGCTCCAAGCTTTGCAAATTCTTCCTTCAATAGCTATCATATGTGTACCAAATATATAGATATATGTTAATTAACTAATATGAAATTATTAGTTATGTTATTATACTGAATATTTTCAGCAAACAAGCAACATAGAGCAAATATCTTTTTTTTTTTCGGACATAAAAGCTGGACTTACCTGTAGGAACTAGGATGATAATCACCAGTAAAATGCTAGAAAAGTTCTTGTTCTCCATTGTTATATGAAAATTATTGGATGGTTCTACGAGGCAATTTTGCTCATGTTTGTTGAGGCCCTTTATAGTCCTTTTATCTTTTCTCCATTGTGATAAATTTATTGCTCATATAATTCTAATAATTGCTCATGTTTGTTGAGGCCCTTTATAGTCCTTTTATCTTTTCTCCATTGTGATAAATTTATTGCTCATATAATTCTAATAAATACTTATTAATTTCATGTCCCCTTCCAGACACATATTTATTTGCTCAAATTGGCAAGGGATTGAATATGAGCCACCATATAATAATATAATATAATGTAATTTAAACGTCATGTCCCATGTATGTAACGGTTTTTTATTTAATTTTATTTTATTTAATAAATATGAGAAAATCGCACAATTAAACCCAACCTTTTAATTGGGACAAGGTGAAACATTTTAACCTTTTGACTTCGGAAGAAATCAAAGTACCAAGCCACTTGTTGTGGTGGTGGTCTATCTAATGAAGTTGGTATAATATATTTTATTGTAAATTAAATTTCTCCTTTTCACCCATTACTATGTTAGAGTCAATTGTAATGATTTAAAACTCAAAGAGATTAAAATAGCTTAAATTATTGTAAGGGTATTAAAGGATAGAGTCACCAAAGTAAAGAGGCTATTCCAATAATTATAACTTTCTGTACTAACATTTTGTTTAGGAGTTTTCAAATCCTTGATTAAAAAATAGACAATATATATATATTGCATTCTTTATTCGTCTTTGTAAAATAATAAGTATTCAACTAAACAAAGAAGAGGTTAATGTTTAAATCATGATGTAGGAAGATTATGTTTTTTTCTTTCAAAATATTAAATTGTATTTATAAAGATCTATTAATCATGTATAGATTTTTATAAGTGGAAATTGCCAAAAAAAAACTTTAAGTTTGTAAAATTGCCAAAAACACCCCGTTAGTTTTGCAATCCCCAAAAACCCCCTCCTTTTTAAAGTCTATGTTTTTCAAACCCCCAAACCCACATAGCGGATGTGAGCGGAGTGAGTTTCAAATTTTTTTGGACGAAAATGCCCTTGCATGGGGGAGTCGTGGGCTGCGACCATCTCGTCGATTTGAGAGGAAGTGGGCGGTTTTTCCGTAGGGTAACCCCGGGAGACGAATTTATTGGAGCCCGTTTAATTGCTTTTTCTCAACTCACGTCTTGACTTTTCCATTTCAGTTTGTCTCCGAAGTTGTCTCTGCGTGAAAGCCTCAGTAATTAGCATTTCATCGACTTTTTCCCTTTCCACGGTATCTCGAAGGAGAAGTCCCCAGCGCAACTAGTTGGCATTTCATCGAGTTTGCAATCTAAGGTATTGAGTATGGTTTTATGTTAAGCTGTTACATTACTAAAGAAAGATTTTTTTCGGTTTTGTTTTTGTGCTCCTGTTTTTGTTGGAAGATATTGAAGTCTGCGGGGATTTCTACTGGGGTTTTGTTAGTCTGCGAGGGAGATTTCTCGGCTAGGGTTTTGTTTTTGTTTTGCATTTTTCAGTATGTATACACTATCGAAATAGTTTTTTTCGATTGTTATGATTTGTGTAATATTTATAATGTACATTTCCGTTTCGTTTGATATGGTTGCGGTTTTACAAATGAGGTTGACGTTTAAGAAATGAGATGTTACGAGTTTAACATTTGTTGTCTCTGTTTAAGTATTCTCGTCTCTGTTTAACAAAATGGGTCTCGTTTAACATTTTATATCTCTGTTTAATAAGCGAGAGTTTACCGTTTAAAAACCTTATATTTCCGCTTAAACTTTTTGTCAATCATCTGCGAGGCTTGAGATTATGGCGGTCAACCTAGTTAATGGGCGTTGCTATTTGACACGGTTGTGGAGACCTTAGCTGAATTGAAAGTTAACATGACCCCTCGACACTCGGGAGATTATTCGAAGGACACCGTTTGCGGCGTTCATCTGAGTGGAAGCCATATACCAAGAGAGGGCCCTTCTTGATTCTCTTTTTGCAAAAGTGCGATGGTTGCACCAATAAATTCGGGATCGGGGAAAGCTGCTTTGAGTTTCGGACCTCAAGATGTGGCCCTCGTTCTTGGTACTGCGTTGCGATAGCGACGCAGTGGTCTTTTAGAAGAAGAAAACCGGTCGCGTTCGAAGGGCGGTATCTATCAAAGACCTACGAGAGACGAGAGACTCCATCAAGAGCACTACGGTGCAACTTGTTCGACGAGAGGGAGAAGAAGATAATTTTTGTCAAACTCGATGGTGTACCTCATGGGGACGAGTCCTCTTCCCAAATACATCATGCTCGGTTCCGAGCTGGATGCGTTGATTACGTCGATGATCTACCGACCCATGGGGGCGATACGCATAGGCGCGAGGCGCACAAGTGGCTTATGGAGGATATTCCTGGCGGCCGCCCGAGTGCAAGATAGATGCTGCTGGGAAGAAGACCAACACGAGGGTACATTAAGGGTTGCTCGATCGCTTAACGTGCTGGTTTTACGAGTGACGGAGCAGGGGAAGAAAGTCCGTTTCGGCAAGATCCCAAGGATGTCGTGCTACGGTGAAAGTACTTACAGGGAAGCAAGCGGCGGTAGAAAGCGAGCTTGTCATCGCTCGATGGAAAAGAGGTAATAAATCATGGACAATGTCTAACATAAGTCTTTAATGTTTAAACATTTTTTTTAGCGTTTAACTTTAGTATTTACCGTTTAACTATTATTCATAACCGTTTAAATATTTTGTTCTCCGTTTAATTATAGTTTTTATAGTTTAAAATGAATGATCTCGCTGAAATTGTTTGGTTTACATATGTTAGTTTCTGAAAGTTTGGTTCCGTGAATCTTTGAAGAAGAAATATTTGTTGGGGCCAACCGACGGATGGATGCTATTGCTCGGAACCACTTGCTCGAAGGCGGGATGAGAGGCGGCCCTACATCGTGCGCTGCCGGGCGCCGTTCTCCTACTTCCGACCCCACCACGCGCACGCATTCCTCGGCACGGAGAGGCCCACCCCTACCCGGCGGATTGCAACAACCCCCCTACCACGACAACGACGGTCCCCCGACCATGGCGAGTCCCACCCGGTGACATTGGGCGAAGATGTCACCGCAACTCTTATGCAGGCATGCCAGATATTGATGACCGAGTTTCCTCGGCTTGTCGCTCGTGTGGAGGCGCTGGAAGGGACGTTCAGCAAACGCTGCGCCATCCCAGCGAAAAGAACGAGCACCCGGGACGAGCGAGGCGTCGAATTTGGCGACGAGCGACATCATCGGGAAGGTCATTCCAAAGGCGGCCACATTCGAAGAGACTTGCGAAAAAGAGGAGAACAATCCGCCTCTGTCTCCACGCCGGTGACGATGAAACAATAGCAACACCATCGGTGCGATCTTTCATTCTTGAGTGCTGTCGCCGTTGATGACATGGACATGACGGTGGAGGACATCGTAGATGATGTGGCCGTTGCCGCGGTTGAGAAGGTCGTTGACTCTCTTCTCGATGAAATCGTCGACCCGGTGGAACCGGCTGCCGAGATTGCGGCATCAAAGATGGACACAATCCCTGAAGATCAAGAACAAGTTAAGGGTGTGTCTCCCAATGATCTTTGTTGTCATGGCCACGGTTGAGAAGATTGTCGAATCCGTTCGTGCGTGGCCTGCGTGACCCGGCGATAGCATCGACCAAGCCGGACACAATCCCACAACAAGAACAACCATGTAAGGATGTGTGCAGGGTTGATCTTTGTCGCCATCGTCCCCGCATCGAAGGAAGATGCTCGATGAAGACCCCGACCGAGCAGCGAGAGAGATGATCAAGGCCAATCAAAAATTGGACCAGACGGCTCGGAAAGCTTTTATTCGAAGAAGAAGAAATGGGTTGGCCTCGGTCGTCTTAACAAATACTGAGCGAGGAGTTGATGAGGATCTTCCTCAACTGCTCTATGGACGGGTAAGTGTAACGTTTTTATGTTATTGTTTAAAAGGTTTCTTATAGTGTTTAACTATTTCCTAATAGTGTTTAATACCTTTATGTTATCATTTAAGTTTTCTACTTATCGTTTAATTATATATAATATCATGTAACAATTGATAATATCATTTAAATACTTACAATATGTTTTTATTATATCTGTTATCGTTTAACCTCGAAAGCATGCGTGTGGAAGAATGACGTTGTCGAGCTACCACATGACGAGTTATACATGCTGCTTGAGGGGAAGGAGATGGTCATCGATGATGTGATGGGACGCTTTTCGTATGCATCATACAAAAAGTCGCTGAGCAAAGAGCCATATCCTTACAAGAGGCGCCTCCATCACCAGAACCGCTTCTTGTTGTTTATGTCAAAGCGGGGACGACGCACATGACACAATTATGGCTATGATCGGGGATGCTGTGCGCAACCTGCATGAAGTTCAAATTGTCATCCTCCCGATAATCATGAATGGCCACTTCCATGTCGTCATCACGGACAATGATAAACAAGAATACGAGGCATTATTCTTCGTGTCCGGGAATGCGATAAGGACAGCGTTGGACATGGTAAGTTCTTTAATTATGTCCGATTAATATCCGTTTTGGTATTTAAATCGGTATTCTAATCTCGACTTGCATATCTCGACAGTCGGAATCTATTCGACCTTTGTGTCGATATGGAGTTCGGCGAGTCGGCGGCAACAAAAGTACCCGCTCGTGCACGACCACGAAACCCCAGCCAAAAAAACAAGGAAGCGTCGATTGCGCCGTCTACGTCATGCGGTTTATCGAGCAATTCTTGTGGGGTGAGAAGTTACGGCTACCGCAGACAGGGCGTTCCTTACCTCAGATTACGGTATGTTACCCGCATACTTAGGAGGGGAGGGCAGCCGGCGTCCATGACAAAAGGGGGTCGTCACAAGCGGGTTAAATTTTGTTTTTGAATAACATGTCTGACTGTCAATTTTTTCAAATGTAAATTTGGACAAATTCAATTCATTGTTTTCGTGTTCGAAGAACATGACTTGTATATCTTAATGTAAATTTTGTTTGTTTTGAATTGTAAAGCAGGTTAAATTCCATTCGGTTTTATTTCATTGTTTAATTTACGTTGTAATTGTGTACATTTCACTTTCATTGTTTAAATATACTATATATCGTTTAAACATCAGTTTTAAATATTTCAAAATACGGTGTACCCGTTTAAAATAACACTGTCTCTGTTTAAATAAATGCACTCATTGTTTAAACGTTAGTTGAAATATTTCAAATTACACTGTATCCGTTTAAAATAACAATGTCTCCGTGTAAATACATTCAATTCGTTGTAAAGAGTAAGAGTTTAAATGTGGAAAGGTTCCCATCAATACACAATGTTAAATTTTGTTTTTGAATGCATGTCCTGTATATCTGACTGTCAATTTTTTCAAATGTAAATCTGGACAAATTCAATTCATTGTTTTCGTGTTCGAAGAACATGACTTGTATATCTTAATGTAAATTTTTGTTTTGTTTTTGAATTGTAAAGCGGGTTAAATTCCATTCGGTTTTTATTTCATTGTTTAATTTACGTTGTAATTGTGTATATTTCACTTTCATTGTTTAAATATACTATATATCATTTAAACATCAGTTTTAAATATTTCAAAATACGGTGTACCCGTTTACAATAACACTGTCTCTGTTTAAATAAATGCACTCATTGTTTAAACATCAGTTCAAATATTTCAAATTACACTGTATCCGTTTAAAATAACAATGTCTCTGTGTAAATACATTCAATTCGTTGTAAAGAGTAAGAGTTTAAATGTGGAAAGTTTCCCATCAATACACAATGTTTCCACTGTCATCGTCGGTTTATTAACAATGCCTGAGTCGGCGACGGTTTCATTGCAAGATCGTCGATTGTGACCGGATCCTTGGCGGCTGGGCTGCAATGTAACTTCGCGGACATCAAAGCGCTTGCGACTCGATCCTCTTTTCGTCTAGGCCGCCCGGGCTGCCTTCTAGTCCGAGCGGTCGCATGAAAGCGAAGCTCACGATTTCCGATCGAAGGCTGTCATCGTCGGGTATGGGGAATATAGCTTCCTTATGCGCCCGGTTTGTAATTGTCGACGGTGAAGTACCCGCTAATAAATCGATGTACGTTGGTGTGCATGCGCATTATTGCTGCAGCAAGCATGTTTGCAAGGGATACCATAAACTTGCCACCTTCGACATGAACAAGTTCGATGGCGAGATCCACGAGAGTTCTTTGCATTGGTCGATCGCCCGTAGCGATCATCGACACAACGACCAACCACGAAGACTTGGTCGTCCTCAACAATGATCTCTAACCCGAATGTATGTCGGGCATAAGTAGCTCTCCCATTTGGTCGCTTGCTCACGCCGGTTACATAACATGCGCATCAACTTGAACACGGCAAATAATGTTAAACAAAAGGCGAGTGATGGTTAAATAAGTCGTCAACATGTTTAAACATTATTGTAATTATTTAAACGAAATGATTAATATTTAAAGTCAGACAAGTGTAATGAAACAAAGATTGAGAATGTTTAAAGGGTAATAATAAATGTTAAGTGTAAACCAACATTCGCGAGACCTTATGGAGTCGACCATTTTTCATCACCCGTTAAATGACGAGCTTCCTTGATCCAAGCATTGAGCGACTCCTGACGTTCGAATACATCTCACCCCAACGATCATCTCCGAGCGGATAATTCGACCAATGTGCCATATCCGATTTATTAATCAACCCAGTTGATGAGCTTGGTGATATGGCCTGCGGTTCATTCACGGTATCATCAAAATCTTTAGCCGTGGATGCCCACGCAATGCGGAAGCATATAGACCCGACACTCCTCCCTCAATGCCTTCCCAAGTCGACATTGGCTTTTCATAAAATTGGCCTCCAAATGTCGAAGGCGATGCGCATGTGGCGAAGAAGGGAAGACTCTCGCAATTGCGCTCACAAGGCCCTTGGACCTGTCCGACACGAAGGTAATTATCTCATGATAATCTCCACCCTCGTATAAGGCATCGCCTAACTTAGATATGAACCAAGTCAATTGGCATCGGTCTCGTTGTCGACTATACCGAAAGGCAGCGTGGAAAAAACCATTGTTACCATCTTTCCTGTGGCACCCGATGAGTGTACCCGATATTTTTCAAGGAGGTGGGTACCATCGAGAAAGCACAGCTGACTGCAAGCCCTCTTGAATCCCACAATACCTGATGAAAGAAAAGAATGCACGTTTAAAAGCGATCACCGTCTCTCTCCACGATCGCCATGCTGCGAGGTTGTCTCGACCACCTTATCCACATACCAAAAGCAAAGCGAGTCATAGCTGGAGATGTCAGCTGCCGTCAAGGACCACCTGGGCATGCTCTTTTCCCAACCAAGCCTGCTTGTATGGTATGTGGACACCATGTTCCCGCAACATGTCCTTCCCGAATGTCGATGGCCTTGTACAAGGGGCGGTCCTTGAGCTTCGAATCACTCGTGCGCTAACCCATTTTTTTGGGCGCTTTTCGGATGTGGCGCGAACCTATGCCACCACCGCAAGTGTGTGGCGGGTTGATTGTCTTGATTCGAAAAGTATTTTTTTGTTATACTCTTTTTGATGCATGAAGGCGCCAGCGACAACCATCGGCGCATTCCACCTTCACCCGATGTTTTTCGTTCTTTATGAATTTGAAGTCAAAATTTTGAAGTACATCCCTGAAATGTTCAACACCGTCAAAACGTTGTCCAATATCCAACGACAACACTTCATAATGATCTGACGAGGAAGGAAGATATCCCACACCGCCAGGGTCACCATGGGGATGAATGGGAGCACTCGCGAGAATCCGAATTCCTGCCAACACTTGAGTCGAAATGAAAAGATCAATATGTTAAGCGGAGAGTATAATGTTTTAGCGATAATTACAATAGTTAAAGCGTTAAATTAAATACTTAAGCAATTAACTAATAACGTAAAGGACTAATATAATATGTTAACGATGTGACGGACATATTTAAACAATAATGACCCCGGACAAGCTGGAATAATTAAAAAGAAAAAGGAACTTACAACGAGTAAACCTCGTTTTCATTAGGATTCAGCAATGGGACATTTTCTGTCTCGACGACAAGATCAACTACAGCACATTTGAAGATGGAATGGACGTGACACATCCACTGGAAGTCAACATCGTTTTCGATTGGGCAAACCGTTTTATATCCATCTGGTGTGATGAACTTAACCCTACGACAAGAGAAACTTGAGACCCCATCGCTCACATATCTCACCTAACACCAACTCCCAAAAGTGCGAGCCGTGAACATTAGCACTCTTCCCTCCCCGTTGAATCTAGCAATACCACAAAAAAACTCTCCATAATATATCGGTCGAAAAACCAAATCGTACAAACCAAATGAAATGAAGAACAAAAAGAAGACGAAGAAGAAGAAGTAGAAGATGTAAAGAACAAACAGCAGTCAGAAAGGCAAACAAAAAAAGTGCGAGTTGTATGCATAGAGGTTAGACTAGGCGTGATGTGATTGGGCGGTATTTTTTTCCCTCCATCCCAAGGGCAAAAAGGGAAATATATGTCACTGTCGCGAGGAAGACATATTGTCATCGTTCGAATCAAAGTTCTCAACTCAACATGAGTCTCTGTGTAAACGTCAAGCTTTTTATGTTTAAACAGATACATATAGTGTTTAAAAAAATGGTTAATTGTTAAACTAAAGTCTATATCATTTAAATAATATGTTATTGTTTAAATTGAATGCTTTTCAGCGACATCGCGTTGAAGATGGGTACCTCTGAGTCACTTTGTTTAAACATCTTTACGTATTTTTCTTAAACACCGTTGTCATTGTTTAAAGAGTAACTTGAGTAGTGTTTAACTTTTTCTATTGTTTACACCGTTGTCATTGTTTAAAGAGTAACTTTTTTTCTTAAACACCGTTGTCATTTGTTTAAACATATTTACGTATTTTTCTATTGTTTACAATGGCGTTCTTTTTGTTTCCCACATTGTTTGTTTTTTACTAGGTCTATGTTTAAATTTCGAAGTTCACGAGTCAAATAAGCTTGTTTCGTTTTATTTATAAAAGATTTACAACATTTACAACATTTACAACGTCCGCTCGGACTTTTGGACACTCACGACTCGACCCTCGTATAGCGAAACAAGTGTACAGTACATTCGAATGCTCACGGCAGGTTTGCATAACATGCGCATCAACTTGAACACACTGGCGTACAACATTAAAAAAAAGGTTAAACAACACACATTCATGAAAAGCGACTATTGGGCGATGTGTCATGGTCGGGACTTAAAGCGAAGATCTCGATAGTTAAACCGCAGAGCGTAATAGTTGTACAGCGGCGTAATGTTCTTAAATGGTAACAGAAAGTCTCAAGTGATAAATATCAACCCCGTCTTAAAGGATGTTTCCTGATCTTCCTCCTCTAGAGAATCCTCCGCAATCACGAAATCGTGAAAAAAATTTCTTTTTCTTACCCAATTCGAAATGCTCAGCTAATTGCTTGCCCGTCATCCACCATCGAAGAATCCTCCGCATTCAAGCAATTATGAGAGCATTTCGACTTTAAGCGAGAAAAAGATAGTTTAACTTGTTGCGTGATTGCGGCTAAATGATTCTCAAGATAAGGAAGAAGGTTCACGAAACATCCTTTCAGATAGAGTGGTTGTCCATGGGAAGAGGAGGACGAGGAGGAGGAGGAGGAGGAGGATGATGAGGGACGGCGAGGAGTGGTTGTCCATCGGGGAGGGTTCTTTTCACGGTTGTTATGGTGTGAATTCCACAAGCGGTGACTCTTCATATCCGAGAAAAAAAGTTAAGCGCACGATGGGCCGACATTGGTGATGAGAACGAGCGGGTGTTCGAGGAAAATTATGTTACCGTGCATAAATTTTTAATGCCGTCATTAATTCTTATGCACGGGATACCATACTCTTGCCACTGCCACGTGCCACTTGCCGGCAATTCGGATCAAGCGAAAAAAAGATCACCGTTTTACGCGAGACTTTGAGAATTTACGCGTTAATATGAATAGTTATACATGTAAAGACAACGTTAAGCGGAGATGGGAAGTATTACACGGATATGATAATTATTAAACATGTTAGTAAAATATTTAAGCGTTAAACCAAGCGAAAGCCCTTGAAAGGTTGAACATGATGTGATTTGGCGCTTTCCTTTCCCACCATTTTCATGCCAAAAATGGGATTTCACAACATGGACCCATTTGAAGTGAGCGGTGAGGGGGTAAAAAGGGAAGTTAAACACTAACGGAAGGGGTCGTCCGGGGTGTGCAAAAGTAGGAGGGGGTTTTTGGGAAGTTTTGAAAATTACGATGGGTGAACAGTAATTTTCCCTTTTTATAACGATTATTAATTTTTAAAATTAATTTATAAAAAAATTCAAATAGCAATAAAGCAATGGAATATACTATTTAAATATCATTTCAATTCATATCACAGTACAAATGAGGGGCCACCACCTCTGCGGTGGTATTTGATTCCTCCCATAAATTATTAAGTAGAAGATTTAAGTTCCTTCCAACTCATAAAAAATTTAAGGTTAATGATTTATCAATATTTATTAAAAAAATTCTTAACAACCGAAGTAATGAAATAATCCACATCAATTAAGCAAAAATATGTATTTAGCAATTTCTATATAAATTATTGTTTATAAATAGATGAAGGTATCCACTAAGAACACTGTTATTATTATTATTCTTATTCTTATTCTTCTTCTTCTTCTTATTAGTTAAATTCCCTTGCTTCACATTAGGGTTTTTATTATTTGAGTGATTAACAAACAAACTGTTTTATCTTCCAAATTGTAACATCATACATATTATTTAAGAGAAAATGAGTAAAACAATTCCAGATGAAGCAATTCCTATTAGATAAATAAATAAAAAAAAAATTCAAAAACTTATATTTAAAAAAGATATGAAAAACAAAGTGAATTTTATTGTATAATAATAAATTACATAACCTCTTCTATAGCTCATTAAATAATCAATATCAATGACACTAGAATTTTGTGTATTAAATCCCACAATAATGAACAATCTTTAAATTTTGTAGCTCTTCTGTTTTAAACAATTTACTAGTACTGAAGATTTTTAGAAACCCATTTAATGTCTAGAGTTCTAATAACCCACATCCTTTGATTTTTTATATTTTCGGCTTTTGAATTTCTTCTACTCAGATATAAAATATGGCTGGTAGATTGGCATATATTTGTGAACTTGCATTTATTTCTTCTATTTAAGTTACATGACTATAGCAAAATGATTAAACCTTATGCTATTTATCACCTTCCATTAAATAACTAATATTTATTATCAATCAAAACATGGGCCCACAACTCTAAGTTTCAATAACTGCCCGTGATTGAAACCATTGTTATACTTTTCCTATGTAATTTTTTAAAAATTTCCATAATTGATTTTGAAAAGTTTAATTAACCATCTAATGCAAAATATATAAATGCAATGAAATTTTTTCTATTGCTAATATCACATTCAATGTAAATAAAACTTAAATGCAATAGAATATTATTTATTTTTAATTATGTAACAAACATCTTGAAATAAATATTCAAAACTGTTCCTAATAACACTTTGAGAGAAGATTATACAACTGCTATAATAAAACTAGTATAATTTCCTCTTTCTACATCGGAGGTTTTGCGATTTTGATGTTTTTTAAAATATGTGTATTTGTATGAAAAAAATATTGATGATAGTTTTGATTAATAACAAAGAAAAAGAATACAAAAATAGCGTTTATTTTATTGAGTTCTAAAAGCATTCTCATGAGAAGATTGTTTTCATCATAGCCCATGTCCATCAATGCTTAACACAATTGCAGTTAGATATATATTGTGTGTACTGCTATGCAATTTAGAATTATATAACATATATATATATATCCTAGCTGCATAACATTTACATTAAATTTGTTAGAATAAAATCAAGGTTGAAGTGAGCATGAAACTATTAATATACCATTTTCATTTTTTTATTTTTCAAAAAAATTGCTCGTCAGAATGTATATCATGCCAAGCTTGTTACGATGAGGAAAGGGAATATATGAGGAATATTAGGTTAACTATTTAGGTTGGTTTGCATATGTACCACTATAAAAGACCATAATTCATTGTTTTCTTCTATTAGGCTGTGTTTGATTGCCCTTTTTTCCCTGGAAAATTTTCCACGGGTCATTTTCCATCAATTTAAGCTGTTTTTTTGCCAAAATTTTTCATGGAAAATTTTTCCAAAAACCCTGTCACGTGACCTTATTTTCCTTCAAATTAGTGGAAAATTTTTCCTGCCTCCACCATGGGAAAAGTTTTCCAGGGAAAACATAATGCCTATGTGAAAAAATAACGTAAGGGCCTATGGGAAAAAATAACATGCAAGGCAAATATATTTCTCTACTATGCCTACCCCAAATCCCTAACTTGTTTCAAAACCCTAGAACCTCACCACCCCTTGCTTTCCGGTCCTCAATCCCCTATCCGCCTCCTGCTCTCGATCGCTCTCGGCTTTGCAGATGTTCGTTAATCGCAACCCTTGTTATTCTAGTTTCATGGCATGCTTTTGATTCTCCATTGATTTAGGGTTTCTTTACTAACAAGATTATGCCATAGAGATGATTTGATTCTGGCAAAGACCGTGGTATATATGTATTGTCCATATGTATGTCATGGATTGTGTTTTGATTAAACGGAAGAAATATGTTTACATTACTATGAATTTTTTAGTTGTATTTGAAGTAATAGACATATTTGTAAAAATGATTTTGAAGTTTGTGGTTTACTAAATCAATGTTTTTAGGGATATATTACGTTATTTGAATGGTTTACTAAATCTTTGTTTTTAGATATATATTACGGTGTTTGAATGGTATATATTACGTTGTTTAAATGGTTTACTAAATCTTTGTTTTTAGGTATATATTATGGTGTTTGAATGGTATATATTATGTTGTTTAAGGTAGCAAAAAAAAATACAATTTCCATGGAGAAAATTTTCCATGGAAAATGTGACTTTTTCGAGGGAAAATTGATGCAATCAAACAACAAATAATGTTTTTTCCACGGAAAATAAGAGCAATCAAACAACAAAATAAGAATTTTTCACCGAATTTTTTTGATTTTCTAGCTAGAAAATAATGCCATTCAAACAACTATTTTTTCATTTTCCACGGAAAACTTTTCCATGGAAAAATATTCAATGGAAAAATTTTCTTTTCCACCCATTTTCCATGTTGCCAATCAAACACAGCCTAAATGTATAATATTGTTGGTTTTTCACATATACCCACTTGAAACAGCTGAATTTAATGTATTAATTTTCATTTTAAAAAATTATCAATTTTAATTGGAATGCCTTATTAAATATTTAATGTTAAAACAATCTAATGCCCTTAACAAAATTAATGCCATTAAATGTTTTCTAATAATAATAATTAATTTACAATATGAGGTTTTTATAAAAAAAAAATCTGTTGATTGCAATTCATATATTCACTTAATCATAATTATAAAGTTCCTCAAATGGATAATTAAATTATTAAATGCTTTTTCATTGCTTTTTTGAAATAGAATCTATTGCTCTCATTTTTTCTTCATATTTAATGCAATACCAAATGGTTTTAAAAGAATTAAGAAAGATTTCCTCTTTTTTGAAAACTATTGATTTATTTAATGGGAAACTGATAAGTGCTTGAGTGAACATATTTCTTTATGTGCTTTACATGCATTGAGCATCATTTTTATCATGTTTTATGTCACAAAAATTGTGTTTGGTGCTCCTTTGTGCAAATAAGTTATGAAGGCCTTGGTAGAAGAAAAGAAAGCAAAGATAGGTTATGAAGGCAACTTTTTGGAATTTTTGTGTAACATAAGATTCAAGACAGAAGAGGAGTTCATACACATGGGGAGGTGAGCCAATTTCCAAGAGAATTCAAGTAAGATTGTGAGTTGGAAAGGCACAAAAGCAATCACACCCCTATGTCCCGACTTGTGTGAAGAATTCAAGAACTTTCCTAATGATGATTAGATGACGAAAAGCCTTATAACCTACCATGTGGACGTGTGCCCATCAATGTGGCCTCAAAAGAAGAGTGTTGGAGCCTTGTTCATGAAAAACACTGTAGCAAATCATTGTAGCAGTTTGCAGCCCACACGGTCACGTTAAGGCACATGACAGACAAGGGTTTTTGAGTATAAATAATCCTTTTGCCCTATTCTTTAGAGACTTTTGATAGCGTTTGAGAGGAAAAACAATTAGAGTTTGGAGAGGAGGTCTTTGGCGAATTTGGGGGGCCTTCTTCACCAACTTTGATAGATTCTTTCTTCGTCATAGCATCAAGTAGCCATCGGTGACCTAGCTTCAAAGAGCACCTTCGAGACATTGAGTGACCCATCAAGGTCATCATCACGAATTCATGGGGGCTTTATTCCATAGTTTTCATTGTTTTACATTGCAGGAGTTGTTTTGTAATTTGCCCCATGAAGGGCTAAACCCTAGTAGGTATTCAGGCATGTGAACCCTATGATCTTATTCTTGTATTGATTTACTTTATATTTTCCATTAAATCATAGTTTAATTTAGTTTCAATCTTGTTTTTTTATTATTTGCTTGCCTTGTTGATCCTATGGTTGATTTGTATGCATGATTTGTTTGGCTTGGTGTGTCACGCCCCTTCCCGCGGGTCCCACATGTGACATACTGCAATGACAACCCAGAAGAGGTCCAACACTACCTCAACCCTAGATCATAGTAAGACTACCCTACTCCTTGTACAATACATCTATAATCACAAGGAATAACTCAACAATAAATACATACATCAATCATCCCACCCATGTTCATTAAATTGACACCAAGGTAACAAATATAAGTAACCACCATATCATAATGATAACAACAACAAAAATCCTAACACATAGAATATACCTCTCATACATAACATGGACCAGACTGACATACAAAAAGTATTCCTAAAGGAAGGACATAATAGGATTCAACAACACATAGTGGATTCCTAATGATACATGCTAAGGATATAAAGCAACATACATAACTCAAAAGGGGAATACAAACACAACTCTTGTCAATAACTTCACTCCTTCACCCTTATGTTGTGTTATCACCTGGCAGGAAGAAAGAGGGGGTGAGTAACTAGGTTACTCAGTTAGAGGTTAAACATGGGACTATAACTCAAGCATGATTAAATGAAAGTAAGACAGCATAAAAAAATGTTTCAATTCTTAATAAGAATAAAGATGTTAAATAACAATTATAACATAAGAATATAAGCTTTCTCAATGAAATGCAAAATAAAATCCCTTGGAAATCATCAAGAAATCTTTACAATTTTGGAATCCAATATTCACACATTCTTTTCAATAGCTTCTTATTTCAAAATGCTTATAAATAAATAGATCAGCAAATCACGATAATCAATAGTATCAAAAATGGCCTCAAAACCCTCCATCGCTAATTGTGGCCTCGGTTAGGTATGGAGCCACCAAGATAAGTGTATATTGCCATTGCCCATTGGGAAGTCCTTGTGGTGACTCTGAACAAACCAACTAAATCCAAGTCAAGGCTCTACCCTCCCACCTAAAAATGGCATAACCGGTCTGACGGTTTTTCAACAACCTCAACAAGGTTGGCCTGTGGAAACCATCCACTTCTTACTATAGTAAGTACTGGAGCTTGGCTCCCATAGCACCATCAAAACATTTAAATAATAGTCCAGCCCATAGGCTCAATATATACATCAACATGTTAGCATAATTCTCATCAAGAGATCACAAGTGTTCACAATTGCAATTCTCACTCCAAGAGTAAATAATATGATTATAACATTTCACTGAAACCATTTTGATCAAGAACATCATACAAGAATATCCTTTAAAAATATACTTCAAATATAGTATCATCACAATGAAATTCAACTTTGCTTACACATGCCTTTTTGGTCAACATGATAAGAACATCAAATTTCTTAAAAATTCACACGTTGATACATATATTTCAAAACATGGGGTTTCCAAACCACAAACAATGTATATACTTTACAAGTATTCATGAAATAAGCTCAATCATAAATCATCATGATTTCTAAACTCCATGTAAAACCTTTAAAGAGATTTAGCAATAAGGAGTTTATCATTAAAAGGCAAGCAACTTAAATACTAGAAAAACATGCATGATTTATAGTCCATAATTAGTAAATCCCACTCACAAATTTTGTGAGCTAGAAACCTCCAGTGTTACTTCTCCACCGGCACTTTCCCTTTACCTGAAGTTTCACCTCCTAGAAGTAATTTAACAAACTAAAACAATAACAAAACATCATCAACAACTTGATCAATTAAAATGAAGGAAAAACCTCAAAATGGGAAAATGATTATTTCTAGGGTTTTCTAAACTCTATAACTAGAAGATCTAGCAAGTATAGATCTGTCACAACCCTTAAAACCAACAAAGAAAGCAAGGAAAGCCTAACTTGGTTCGCTACTACAGTAAATCTGAAATCAAGGCTGAAGAGGGTTCAAGGATTCCTCTATATTAAAGTCATACAAATCAACACAAATACTCCTCCCAATATTTACTATCAAAGAAGAAGAAATGGAAACAAGAATCAAGGCCCATTGATTCCACAATCAAACCCTAACTATACTCATCCAAAGAACAAAAAAGAAATAAGAAAGGGTGGAAACTTGCCTTGAGTCGAGAGATGATCAAAATTTTTGATCCAAGAAAAAGGCCATGAATCCCTCAAAAATCAGCCTTAAACCTCAATGAATGGGAGGGGAAGAGAGGAGGAAAGGATAGGAGGGTTTTGATAGAAGAAAGGTGTGAAAAATGAGCTCAAACAAGTATAAAAACCCTAAAACTATTCGTTTGCGGCCTCATGTGCGGCCCGTGCAGTGCCCGGACACCCTAGGCATAAAGGTGTGTCGGCTGGTGTGCAGCCCGCACACCAGGCCACACACCCCTCTACCTTGGGTGTGCGGCCTCCTGTGCAGCCGCACGAAAGGCTGCACAGCTCCCAAGAGGGGCTGTGAGTCCTGACCACAGCCCACACAAGCTTTGTGCAGTCTATGCATAGCCCACGCAATCGAAATGACTCTCAAAACGTCACCAAATGCTCAGCAAGAAGCCCCAAATAAAAGAAAATGAGAAAACAACTTAAACAACTAAGATAACAAAGTAACAAATAAAGAAAGAAAACTGAATAGCACATCGTGAGAGAGAGGACTCCATTAGGGTTAGAACTTTGAGACTGAAGAGGGTTGAGAGGGTGAGGCATGAGATAGTGGAGTGCCTCTTTTCCCTTCCAATTAGTATATTCTATCTCCGTATTCCCTAGGCTCTATTCAACTATATTTGGTGTGAGGTATGAGAATGAGAGATTTCTTCATCAGGACCTTGTAGAGGGTTAGGGATCTTTCACCTAGAGGTAGTGTTACGTCTATCAATAGGAATCAGATGTACTCCTAGGAATCCCTAGAGCCTATTGCGGTCATGTCCTGGTGTGAGGTGTTGAGATTGAGCGATTTCTCCACCCGGACCTTGTAGGGGACTAGTATCAGTATCCTAGAGACAGGGACCGATTATTCTTAGATTTTCTTGACTCGATTAATTTTGTTTAAAAACACTTAGTAAATCTTGTGCTTAATGATAAATCCTAGGGAGAGCATTGCCCGGGTACCTCATTAGTTGAGATCCTCAAGTGCACGGGTCGTCAAGTAATGTCTCTAGGGTCCCAAGAGCTGCTATTACTTCCTTCTAGATGAGACTATCTAGTCTACTCAATATAGGTTTAAAAGACAATAAGAAAACTAACAAAATGCAAAACTATAAACAACAGGATTAAGGCACACCACATAAACCCATTAAGGAATCAATTAACAATGAAAGACCCCTTCAATGATGCCCTAACTTTCCTTTTGAAATGTTCTCAGGTTGGCTTCACGGCCTTCTTTACCTAGAAGTAGGGTTAGATCTATCTTTAGGAATCAGTTGTACTCTTAGGTATCCCTAAAGTTTATTGCGATTATATGTATTCTAAGGTGTTGAGATTGAGTGATTTCTCCACAAAGACCTCGTAGGGGACTAGTATCGGTGGCCTGGAGGCAGGGACTGATTGTTCTTGGATTACCTTAACTCATTTAACTCAGTGTAGAAACATTTAGTAAATCTTGAGCTGCATGTTATATCCTAGGGGGAGTATTGCTGGGTACCTCATCTTTATTGATTGAAACTTCCCTTGTTTAACTTTCCCTTTGCTTGCTTGTGATATTCATATTCTTCCGATTGAGATCATTTCATCACAATCTTGATTCCGACTAGATAACTTAGAAATGGTTACTACTAATACTTCCGTTCTCTGTGGATTTAACTACCTACCTTACTCGGTATTTTATTACGACACCCGTGCACTTGCATAAGATGCACGTAAATTGGTGTGTCAATCATGCTTTTGTACGAGGTATTATTTGATGACCCCTACACTAACGGTAGTTAACCATGATCAAGAAAGTATATTGGAAAGTACATGGGTATGTACTTTGCTTGTGTAACTCTTTGTAATTTTCAAAACACCAATTCTAGTGTTACATTGTTGTGTACACAATTATATACATGGTTGTGTAGTTTCAGGGCTGTCCTTGTACTTCTTTGGAAAATCCTACTAGTCAATCTTGAGATTTACACGGGCATGTACTTGGGCATTAAGTTCACTCGTGCATTTTCCTGACTCTTCTTGTGCTCGAGCTGGGGAGTACACGGATTTGTACATGGGCATGTACATGGCACATGCATTCTTCTATATGGGAGTGTACATGCATTCTTCTACACAATCGATACTTGGGAGGTACACGAGCAAGTACATGGGAGTGTACTTTGCTTGTGTATGTCTATGGATGTTGTTTCTATCCTCGTTTAACTCCTAAGTTCATACTTTGGCTCAAGTTGAATATATGTTGGCCTAAAAGTATAAATAGAAGAAAATAAGTACCAAATCACTTTTAAAAACATTTTGGAGGATAACTTTTATTGTACAAGATAATATTGGAATATATAAAACTTAGAACTTATAAATCACTAACCCTCAAAACTTATCTTTCAAGTTTTTATTCCAGATATTTTTTCATTTGAATTTTTAAAGAAAATCTATATCTCCAAAGATTTATAAATAGCTACCTTTGCAAAACATGGGATATATATTTTCACTAGTGATATGTATTTTTCACCTATTCATTTTGAAAGGTGTTTAGCCTGATTATTAAATACATTGATGAGATTCACAAGTGTACGGGTCTTCAAGTAATAAACCCCTCATGCAAGCACGAAAGGGTTGTATTCCCTGGGGCCCCAAGAGCTACTATTACTTCCCCATAGATGGCACTATCTAGTCTACCCAATATATGTTTAAAAGAAACTAAGAAAACTAAGAAAAGACAAAACTATAAACAATTGGACTACGACACACCACATAGACATATTAAGGAAGCAATAAACAGTAAGACAGTGAGGTTCCCGGGTGAGGATCCCCTTGGGACTACAAAAGCTAGAAGGATGCTAGAATTACACAAGCAGTGGTGGTTTGGGGCCAAAAGACATCCAAAAGTATGTCACTCCAATGCTCATGACGATAACCTTTAATCCCATACAAGTATTGGCTCAAAATCTTTTGTGACCAAATCCTCCTATGATTGCATTACAACCAGGCAAATCTATAATTAGGGTCGAAACTCAAATCTATGTCTAGCCATAATGGTTGCCGGGGTATGAAATACCCGATGGTCACGGCGTATTCATACATGATCCTTATCAAGCTAAGTAAGTCCAGTACAAGGGCGATGGTCACATAATCTAGTACAACCTAGAAGTTGGATTGCAGAGTTCTCATGCAAAACAACACATCAAAGAACAAAAATCTTGAACCAAAAACCAAACCAAATACTCTAGAAGTAAATCAAAACATCCATACAAGCAAGTTCATCCCATGGTTCACCAGAGGCCGAGTGACCGTGGGAGTCTAGTTCAACATGAATAAGAGAGAGATCTTAAGATATAAATAGAACCTAGTTTACTGGTGATGTATTCTTCGTAAGTGCACAGGTCTCACACAAGTAATATAGTGGTTCCCAATTAGGGATAGGGTTGTCGAACCTCAGGGACTAGACTTAAAATACTAATCTATCTTTTGAAGTTTAGTTAAGGAATGATTGAGGTAAAATTGAATTAAGAATTAATAGTGAAAGAGTGAATGAAGATAGATACCGGGGGATTAGGATTGTGTTTTCAACTACAAGGGAACAATGCCCCGAGACGATCCCTATGAGTTATAGTATGCTGACATGATTATAATGGTTACCAGGTACATTCTAAGATTCAAGTGTGTGCCCTAAAGCAATGTTGCATCTATAGTTCTCAAACACACCATGTTAAGTACAAGCTTTTGAAATATTAGGTAGGGCATGAGATTTATGCTTGCCCCCAGATTAGCAAGTGTCTTTTCATCAATCAACCGACCAATCATGCATGGAATGATGAATCCTCCAGTGTCTTTTTCTTTCTTGGGAAGAGAGTTGGTAAATAAATGCTGAACACTCCTCACTAAGTGTTACTGATGACACGTCTTCCAGTTTTCTATTGTTCGTGAGCAACTCCTTCAAAAATTTAGCATATCTCATCATCTGCACAAGAGCTTCAATAAAAGAAACATTGATGTACAAGGTCTTGAACATATCAAGAAATTTCTTATATTATTCATCTTGTTGATCTTTTTTGATTTTAATAGGATAGGGGAGTTTAGGTTGAAACACGGGTGGTGCACTCTTCTCCATACCGTAGTCTATTGTCTTCTCCTGTTTACCAATTTGGGCCTCAAGGTGAACGATGTTGTATGCCTCAACTTCTTTTTTGAGTTCCTTTTCCACAGAATTTGGGAGCTGTTTCCCACTTCTCAATGACACCCCTTAAGCCATTCCTTCGAGTTGATCTCAGTGTTACTAGGAAGTGACCCTCGAAGCCCCTCTTCAATTAATTTTGACATTTGAGCCATTCGGTGCTACAGATTTAGGACTGTGGCATTAGTGTTCATGATTATCTCTTCATGATTCGAAAGACGACTCTCTGTACCCTTTATGAATTGACTAAGCAATCCGGTGAGTTCAACAATTGAATTTGAAGCGGATGAGGGCTGTGATGATTGTGTGCTCAGTGGAGGAGTTCTATTTTGTTGACCATGCCCTTGTCCTGATTGGTTCCATGAAAAGTTGGGATGGTTTTTCCACCCCGGATTGTAGGTATTACTGTATGGGTTGTTCTGGAATCGGAAATTCTATGCAACAAAATCCACCTGTTTAAACTGATCTGCACCCATATTAGTAGAGCCACTAGTCTCACATGGGGGCACCCAACTATCTTCAGATGGTCCACTGGCAGAGGAGATCGATTGCATTATATCTAACCGCATCATGATAGGTTCAACCTGTGGCGCCAATGTGATGGTAACATTGACTTGGTAAATCATGGCCGCCTTGACTGGTTTGCTTCGCTCGGAACTCCATTGGTAGCCGTTACTTGCCATCCTTTCGATCAAAGTATATGCCGCACTTTGTTGCTTATTGCATAACGATCCCCAAGAGGGTGCATCGAGCATTTTCTTAGTAGATATATTCAGCCCATTATAAAAAATCTTGATTTGCATCCATTCCACAATTCTATGAGATAGGCACTATCTCAACATTTCAATGTACCATTCCCAAGCATCATACAAGGATTCAGACTCAAACTGTGTAAAGGAAGAAATATCGTTTCTCAACTTAGTGATCTTTGTCGGAGGAAAATATTTTGCGATGAAAGTATCCGAGGTTTGCTTCCATGTTGTTATTGACCCTTTCACGAAGGAATTTAGCCACTATCTGGCCCTTCCTCACAATGTACATGTAAAGAGTCGAAGGCGGACAACCTCCTCAGGGACGTTCTTCACCTAAAAGATACTGCAAATATCAAGGAAATTCCTGATGTATTCATATGTGTTCTCATCTTGGAATCCATCAAACTAACATGTTTGTTATACCAATTGAATGAGATTTGGCTTTAGTTCAAAAGTTTTTGCGGCAAGTGAAGGCCAAACAATACTAGACTGTATTCCCGCCAACTTTGGTCAGGCATAATCTGAGATACTTTATTGCTCATTCTTGTCCATATTCTCGTCTTGACATACTTCCACGCTTATCTCCACTAACCTTGTTTCACTCAAGTTGATCCGCCTGATCCTTCTTTGAAAATTTGTCTCAATAATCTGGATTAGGATTAACTAATGGAGAAGAGGTACTCCCACGGGTCATACACTTTTGCCAATGTCCTATAAGATAAATCACAATAAGCTCAAAGAAAAGAAAAATAATGAAAGTGGAAAGAAAGATGAAATAACAAAAGGAAAACAAACAAGAAAGCAAATATTTACAAATAAAGACACTAAAAACAAACTAAATCACAAGAATCCAAATTTTCCTAAAAGTTGCTAGTTCCCTGTAACGGCGCTAAAAACTTGATGTTTTCACCCGAAATGCATGGGTCGCACATAAGTAATACAGTGGTATTGTCGAACCTTAGGGATAGGACTTAAAGTACTAATCTATCTTCTGATGTCTAGGTAAGCAAAGATTGAAGTAAAATTGAATTAAGAATTAATAGTGAAAGAGTGAATGATTATAGAACCCGGGGGATTAGGATTGTGTTTTCAACTACAAGAGAGTAATGCCTCGGGATAATCCTTATGAGTTATAATATGCTAACTTGATTATAATGTTTACCAAGTACATTCTAAGATTCAAGTGTGTGCCCTAAAGCAATGTTGCATCTATAGTTCTCAAACACACCAAGTTATGCATAGATAACTAGATTACCAAGGCAGATGTGCAATTCAAGCCATCAAGATATGAAAACACAAGATTAAACACAAGAAACTCAATGAACTTTTTAATTGACAAGGTCCCCTTGCGTATATCCTGTAAGTGCACGGGTTTGTCGAAGTAATAATCCCAGATGAGCGGGTATCGAATCCACAGGGAGTAGGGAATAAAAATACTTAATCCGCTTCTTAGCTATGTGAAAGATCAGTAGTGATAAGTGTGACAATGATTCAATTCTCAAAAGTAAAAAAAACAAGTAAGAGAGCATGAGTAAAGGAAGAGGTAAGGCAATCGATAAAGATGGGGTACTCGGATAATGCTTCGCCTAAGACAATTGTTTCAAGTGCAAGAATCCTCTATTATGCTTCCTAATCAATGCAATGGTGAGTCATTGAAATTCTTAAATACATAATCCCAAATTTAAGGTCTACTATGCCTAACTCTATATATGTCCCGGAGGAGAGATTAGATAACCTCTCAACCTCACACTCAAATAGAGTTGCAAAGAGCTCTATGGATTCCAAGTGGTAAATCTCTTCCTAATTATAGACGTAACCCTTTGGTTTAGGTGGAAGGTCCCTAACCACGATTAAGACCTAGATACTAAGATCACCTTAACGCTTCACTCCGTTGTACGCGCAACTAAGCCCTAGCGGAGGGTCATCACTTAGACCATTCACTCTATTATGGCGCAAAGAACTCTAGGAACGGAGGTAGAATCTATCACGCCGGAGGGGAAAGGGGATGCTCCTGTACCTCTCGGCTCACCCTCTCAACCCTCTCCAACCTAGCTTTGTCTAACGCTCGTGGTGTGTCACTCACTCACAAGGTTACCAACAAGAACTCTCAACCCTAATGTCACTCTAGGGGAAATGTTCATACAATCAAGCATTCAAGGTTGGAACTCACAACAAACATCAATTAATTGAAAGCATAATAAAGAGATTCAATGAAACAAATACATCCTAGGGTTCACAAATACCCAAGTACCCACTAGGGGTTCACCTCTCCATGAAGCTAAGTACAATCAAAGAAATAGAATGTAAAAACAATGAATCCATAGAGAAACCCCCTCGATAGTCATGTCGATGGTGTTGTGGAAAGTCCTCTACTCGTCATCCAAGGATTTCCTTGTCCGGTATAGGATACACCTCGACGGAAGCTCCCCTACCAACCTTCTTCCAAAGGAATGACGATGTTAGAGCTGTAGAACCTCTCCAAAACCCTAGCCAGTACCTCTCAAAACTTTAGCTAAAGCCCTCTCTCAAGATTGGGAAAAGATGGAGAAAAGAATGCTGAAATCGGGGCTGAAATCTACTTTAAATAGGGCTGGAATCGGGCATCCACACGGTCTTGTGGATTTTTCACACGCCCTTGTGGAATTTCCACACGGGCATGGGTAATTTCCACACGCCCGTGTAGATTCAATGGAATTGTGATTTTCGGCCGGTTGTGAACAATGCTGCTTTAATGATGGACAAGTTGGTGGAGATTTTGTTCTATGTGCATAAGTCGGAATGCTCGAGTGTGACTGCCCTTGTGCCCCTCCAAATGGTTGTGCTAACTCAAATACGAGGAGGTTGGTACACACTCTAGCATCTCACACCCGATCTATGTCTTCGTGTTTAAACCTTAGCAAGATTTCCTCCAAAATCGGTGCATTATGATCCACATTGGTTTCTTTCCTTCATACTCGACCTCACAACCCTATCTGCATGAAAGTAACATAAAAACACACATGTTATTATAAAACCCCGAGAAAAGTAATTCTCAACATAAGGAAAGAATGCTTCGCATTCATATCACACAAGAACTTATCAAACTCCCCCACATTTAAGCTTTTGCTTGTCCTCAAGCAAAAATTAAACATTCTGTGCATAGATGAAGGAAATATTGGAAGTGCTTGGCCTTAGGTTCACCGAAGTGTACAGAGAGAGCATTCTACAGGGAAATTTCAACATTAAATACAAAAAAATCAAAGCTCTAGCTAAAAACTTGAATCAAAAAGGACAACAAACTCAAAATCGTGTACTTGTGTGAACTCACTAAAAACAACCCAAGGTATACTCCTCAAAGTTCTAAGTACAAGGGACTTATTTATCTACAAAAGTGAGAACAATTTCAAAGATGGTAGTAGCTTCACACATCCTCTAAGGTAGCCCTTTCCAAAGCGGCCGCTAAGGTGGCTTTCACACTTTTGAGGTGGTAGTTCTTTCTACCGGAGTGGTAGCTTTCACTCATCCTATGAGATAGCTCTTTCTCTCATTAAGGCATAACTAGTATCCGACTTATGAGAGTAGCTTCATACTACATAGGTGGTAGCTCTTTCCACCCAAAATGCAAATCAAACAAGAAAACCATTTTGTTCCTTCTTTTCATCATTCATTTTTTTTCAGAATTTAACACAAGAAACAGCTATAACTAGTCCCTTTAACATCGAACATGAGTTTCCAATAGAGTTGAAAGAGTGAGTAGTGCACTGAGTGTAATTCGGGCAAAAATTCCTAAAAATTCAAATAAAACTTGAGCATGAAGATATTTACTGTTAAAAATTCTCCTAAACTCAAGAATACAATCATTGCAACTAAGGTAAACCACCATTGGCTATGTGATGATGGATATCAATCAAGAACAATAAAAAGGATGTGTGCACTATAAAACTCCCCCCACACTTAAGTTGTACATTGTCCTCAATGTACACATGCAAGCTCACTCATAATGGATATCAATCAAGAATATATGTGGGAGAAGCAATCAAAACAATACTCCCCTGACTCCTGTGTTGCGTTTGATGAAGCTAAATCCTTGGGAGTAGTGTTCTAACGGGTTGTGAAGCTCACACGGTCAAGTGCCAAAGCATTTTGGCCGTGCCCATGACAAAGTCTCAATTCCGCAAGTGACAAGACCATCTGCACGCATATACGAGGGGATTCAGTGAAGCTCAATAAAAACAAAATAACTCGAGTATATATAAAAGATAGACAATGAATACAACTCGAGATGAAAAAAATGAAAATAAACTCGGAAGGAGAATCTTTTACGAGGTGAACAAGTCTAAAAATAAAATGCAAAAATAAAGAAAAATGCGAGAAAAAAATAAAGTCAAATGTCGGTTTCACGCTCTGTCGTCTCCTCTGCTACTGCTGGTGGTGGGGAAACATAAGGTGGATCCACCGGTGATGGTATAGGAGATGGGGGTGCGAGGGAGATGCTTAGGGTCTAGATCTCAATAGATCTCGTAGGAAGTCGAAACGGGCAATAAGATCCGTATACTTAGCTAAGCAGTATAGGCTGGAGCTCCACTATCTCGATCTCGAATCTCTCACATCGCTCTCAAGCCTCTCAATACGATCATAAGCTCGAGGGCCACCTGTCTTGCACGGGATGCAGGGAACTGTCCGGAATCCTCCATCATGATCCCCTCAGCTACCAGGTCCATCAGGGTAGTCGAGTAATAATATAGACCCCTGGCCCATATCTCCGTACCAACCCCATCATCCTGATCGTCTCAAACGCAAGAGGTGTAGGTACAACAGTCCTCTGAACACCAAGTAAAGCATCTACCAAACCCATCCCCGAGATGAGTCTGGTAATGTAAGGGCCAGCAAATAATAATCCCACTCTCGCGGTGACCACAGTACATCGGGAACATCCGCCACTATGCACCCCAAGTGAATCGGCACATTGCGGGCCATGGAGTATAAAAAGAATAAGTCCTGCTGGTCGAGGCAGTGTGTGTTGTCGCCTCGACGACACGAGACCTACGAGGACCACATGCAAATACCGGTAGCTCAACCGGGATAGGCTGGTGGCCTTCGACATTCCCAGTTCAATCTACCCATGTCCACATAGGACGCTATACAATAGTCTGGAGTCACTGATACTGGAAAATCCACATGTAAACATCCATACTCCTCTATACTGGTATATGCGATGTCGTACAGGCCCATCCGAATCGAAAACTCAGTGACACTCATGGAAAATGGATGTCCGAATGCTCGAAACTGTATAGCATCCATAGTGTCAATTCTCCCATACCTCAACTCAAAAGACGCTAAAACCTCGAAGCGTCGATCGCGATGAAGTCGGCTCACGCAATCGTCGATAACTTCCTCCGACTTCCCTACACGCTAACATATCATCGATCTCATCAGCTAGCTCGTCACACCGCTGAATATCTCTCAACGCTTGCAAATCCACAAAACAAGTCTGACCAAAACCAAGTGCTGAAAGTCTCCCAAATCGAGCTTGATACTCGGGATTTGAGAATTCCAAATGTATTGGCTCGGATGGGGTGACTCTGAGACGCTTTACTTCGTTCTAATTCACGCGAGGTGCCATACCTGTAGTGCAAAAAGAGGAAAATGATCAAAGAAGCTCAAAAACAGTATACTGTAGAATTCCACACGGGCTTGTGGAAATTACCCATGCCCGTGTGGATCTGCAGGGCGTGAAAAACCCGCATGGGTGCACAACAATTCTCAAGAATTTAACTTAAAACCGCGTCTAGATGCTTTCTAACCATGCACCATGCATTGTAAAAATGAAAATTCACACTTAAAGATATTTAATCTGTGAAAAACAAGAGTTGGCGAAGAAAAGAAGGTAAAAAGGTTACCGATGAAATAAATGCGAAAACTCTGAAAATCGGCACGATATGCGAAGAAAAATCCTCCAAAACAATGATGAGAGGTCGGTAATATGATCAGAAGCGGTTTTCAGGTGGTTGAAGATGAAGAGGAAGAGAGCATGCAAGGATTTTTATAGGAAGATTCGTGCCTCTTGGAATTCTGCGCAATTGCACAGGCATGCGGAAATTACGCACGGCCGTGCGTCTCATCAAGAGAGCTCCACATGGGCAGATACACGTCTCTATGTGCTCTCGGGAGAAACTCGCACTGTCTCTGAACGAACCTCCACGGTCGTGCGGAAATTACGCACGCCCGTGCGCCCGACCAATAGGGGCAGATGCACGCCCCTGTGACTGCTCTGGACATCCAAGAGAATCTCCTAAGTGTTTCGCACGCCCGTGGGGCAATTTCACGGGTTTGTCGAAGGTCCCCTTGCGTATATCCCGCAAGTGCACGACTTTGTCGAAGTAATAATCCAGGGTGAGCGGGGTCGAATCCACAGGGAGTAGGGAATAAAAACACTTAATCCGCTTCTTAGCTATGTGAAAAATCAGTAGTGATAAGTGTCATAATGATTCAATTCTCAAAAGTAAAAACAACAAGCAAGAGAGCACGAGTAAAGGAGGAGGTAAGGCAATCGATAAAGATGGGGTACTCGGATAATGCTCCACCTAGGACAATTGTTTCAAGTGCAAGAACCCACTATTATACTTCCTAATCAATGCAATGGTGAGTCGTGGAAATTCTTAAATACATAGTCCCAAATCTAAGGTCAATTATGCCTAACTCTATACATGTCCCGGAGGAGAGATTAGATAACCTCTCAACCTCGCACTCGAATAGAGATGCGATGAGCTCTAGGGATTCCAAGTGATAAATCTATTCCTAATTATAGACCTAACCCTTTGGTCCAGGTGGAAGGTCCCTACCCACGATTAAGCTCTAGATACTAATATCACTTCAACGCTTCACTCCGTTGCACGCGCAACTAAGCCCCAGCGGAGGGTCATCCCTCAGACCATTCACTCTATTATGGCCGCAAAGAACTTGAGGGACGGAGGTAGAATCTATCACATCGGAGGGGAAAGGGACGCTTTTGTACCTCTCGACTCACCCACTCAACCCTCTCCAACCTAGCTTTGTCTAACGCTCGTGGTGTGTCACTCACTCACAAGATTACCAACAAGAACTCTCAACCCTAGTGTCACTCTAGGGGAAATGTTCATCCAATCAAGCATTCAAGGGTGGAACTCACAACAAACATCAATTAATTAAAAGCATAATAAAGAGATTCAAAGAAACAAATCCTAGGGTTCACAAATACCCAAGTACCCACTAGGAGTTTAGCTCTCCATGGAGCTAAATACAATCAAAGAAATAGAATGCAAAAGCAATGAATCCATAGAGAAATCCCCTCGATAGTCATGTCGATGGTCCTCTGGAAAGTCCTCTACTCATCGTCCAAGGATTCCCTCATCCGGTATAGGATACGACTCGACAGAAGCTCCCCTACCAACCTTCTTCTTAAGGAATGACGATGTCAGAGCCATAGAACCTCTCCAAAACCTTAGCCAAAACATTTCAAAACCCTAGCCTAAACCCTCTCTCAGGTTGGGGAAAGATGGAGAAAAGAATATTGAAATCGGGGCTCAATCAGCTTTAAACAGGGCTGGAATCGGGCGACCACACGGGTTTGTGGATTTTTCACATGCCCATGTGGAATTTCCACACGGCCGTGTATAATTTACACACGCCCGTGTGGATTCTCTGAATTCCTGTTTTCTCGGCCGGCTGTGAACAGTGTTGTTACAGTACTTTCGCTGCTTGTTCCGCTATAGTACATGGCCTAGAATACTTCCCGAGTCCATACTTTCATCGAGGTGACGCAAACAGGCACACGTCACGTCGTAGATCGCTTTGCTTCTTTAATGACAGACAAGTTGGTGGAGATCTTGTTCTATGTGCATAAGTCGGAATGCTTGAGTGTGACTGCCCTTGTGCCCCTCCAAATGGTTGTGCGAACTTAAATACGAGGAGGTTGGCACACACTCTAGCTTCTCGCCCCCGACCTATGTCTTCGCGTTTGAACCTTAGCAAGATTTCCTCCAAAATCGGTGCATCATGATCCACATTGGCTTCTTTCCTTCATACTCGGCCTCACAACCCTACCTGCACGAAAATAACATAAAAACACACATGTTATTGTAAAAACCCGAGAAAAGTAATGCTCAACATAAGGAATGAACGCTTCGCATTCATATCACACAAGCACCGATTTTGGTGGAAATCTTGCTAAGGTTCAAACGCGAAGACATAGGTCGGGTGTGAGATGCTAGAGTGTGTGCCAACCTCCTCGTATTCTAGTTGGCACATCCATTTGGAGGGACACAAGAGCAGTCACACTCGAGCATTCCGACTTATGCACATAGAACAAGAGCTCCACCAACTTGTCTATCATTGAAGAAGCAAGTGATCCACGACGTGAACATGTGCCCGTTTGCGTTACCCCGATGAAAGTATGGATTCCGGAAGCTATTCAAGACGGATACTGTAGCAGAGCACTGTAGCATGGTGCTGTAGCAGCACTGTTCACAGCCGGCCGAGAAAACAGGAATTCAGAGGATCCACACGGGCGTGTGGAAATTATCCACGCCCGTGTGGAAATTCCACATGGGCGTGTGAAAAATCCACAGGCCCGTGTAGTCACCCGATTCCAGTCCTATTTAAAGCCGATTCCAGCCCCGATTTTAGTATTCTTTCTCCATCTTTTCCCCAACTTGAGAGAGGGCTTCGGCTAGGGTTTTGAGGGGTATCAGCTAAGGTGTTGGAGAGGTTCTACAGCTCCGACATCGTCATTTCTTAGGAAGAAGGTTGGTAGGGGAGCTTCCGTCGAGGCGTATTCTCTAACGGACAAGGGAATCCTTGGACGACGAGTAGAGGACTTTCCACAAGACCATCGACATGACCATCGACGGGGTTTCTTTATGGGTTCATTGCTTTTACATTCTACTTCATTGATTGTATATAGCTCCATGGAGAGCTAAACCCCTAGTGGGTACTTGGGTATTTGTGAACCCTAGGATGTATTTGTTTCATTAAATCTCTTTATTATGCTTTCAATTAATTGATGTTTATTGTGAGTTCCAACCTTGAATGCTTGATTGTATGAACATTTCCCCTAGAGTGACACTAGGGTTGAGAGTTCTCGTTAGTAACCTTGTGAGTGAGTGACACACCACGAGCGTTAGACAAAGCTAGGTTGGAGAGGGTTAAGAGGGTGAGTCGAGAGGCACAGGAGCGTCCCCTTTCCCCTCCAACGTGATAGATTCTACCTCCGTTCCTCGAGTTCTTTGCAGCCATAATAGAGTGAATGGTCTAAGGGACGACCCTCCGCTGGGGCTTAGTTGCGCGTGCAACGGAGTGAAGCGTTGAGGTGATCTTAGTATCTAGGGCTTAATTGTGGTTAGGGACCTTCCACCTGGACCAAAGGGTTAGGTCTATAATTAGGAAGAGATTTATCACTTGGAATCCCTAGAGCTCTTTGCAACTCTATTCGAGTGCGAGGTCGAGAGGTTATCTAATCTCTCCTCCGGGACATGTATAGAGTTAGGCATAGTTGACCTTAGATTTGGGACTATGTAATTAAGGATTTACACGACTCACCATTGCATTGATTAGGAAGCATAACAGGGTGTTCTTGGACTTTAAACAATTATCTTAGGTGAAGCATTATCCGAGTACCCCATCTTTATCGATTGCCTTACCTCCTCCTTTTCTCGTGCTCTCTTACTTGTTGAGAATTAAATCATTTTCACACTTATCACTACTGATCTTTCACATAGCTAAGAATCGGATTAAGTGTTTTTATTCCCTATTCCCTGTGGATTCGATACCCGCTCATCCGGGATTATTACTTTGACAAACCCGTGCACTTGCGGGATATACGCAAGGGGACCTTGTCAAGTATTTGGCATCGTTGCCGGGGAGTAGGCGTTTAGAGATACTTTGCACTTTGTTTTCTTAGCTATTTATCATTCATTCTATTTCATACTTTCTTATTCTTCAATCATTCTCATTTGTTTTCTTTTGTTATGTTTTACTTTTTCTTGCAAGGATTTTAAATGATGATTGACCCAGTCGTTGCTCTATATTTTCAGGTTGAAGCTCTTAGTAAAAAGGTTGATAGAATTGTTACTTCATGACAATAAAACATTCCATGTTACAACGCATATCATTTAATTGAAGTGGGCTACCCAAACTTATTATGGAATAATGGTGAACAACATTTGGAGGCACCTCAAGAGGAATGTCAAAGGGGTGAGATACTCGGCGAGGATGCACTTTAGTTACAAAGAGTATTAGCTAACTTTATTGAAGCATCCGATGTCTACGTCCAAAATATGGAGACCACACAAAGATGTCATGAAGCCTCCTATAAAAACCTTGAGCATCAATTAGGAGGGATACTTGACACACTCTCCAAGGAACAACAAGTATTTGAGCAAGCAAGTCAAGTTCCTTATAGAGAAGATGTGGTAGTGAATGACAATGAAGAAGTGGGGGCGGAGCAGGTAAGATGTTGTCGAGATTGAGAGGATACATGAAGAACCGTTCATTCAATGTGATGATTGTTGGAGTGGACAGTATGTTTGTGAGCAAGAAATGATGCAAGTAGAGTTGGCGAAGACAGTTGAAGAAGAAGCAACTCCTAAGGTAATGGAACACGCATCTCTCTTTGGGATTGATCAATTCATAAATTGCAAGAAAGAGATTTTGGGTTTGGAAGAAGACGTGGGTAGGAGATTGAAGCCATCCAATGACCCACCTGTGCTAAGCTTAGACAATTTCCAACCCAAATTGTTTCCTTGGAGGCCAAAGGTAAGATGGTTGGACTCTCCAACAAATATTCCACAACGGCAAGTTGGTTTAAGGGAAGTAGCTATGCAATGTCTAGTCGGGAGGAACATACTCTTTTCAAGCCTCCATAAGGTAAAGAAGAGGTACGTCAAGCTTAGTGATGTAAAACAAGCCCTTCTTGGGAGGCAACCCAAGTGTTTACTATTTTCTTATCTTCTAGTTTAGTTTGTTTGCATGAATAAATTGTTAAGTGTTGGTGTCTTGATTTTTAGATGCTTGTGCTGAGATTTTCTTGCAAACTTTGAATATTCATCATGTGTTTTCATGTGGAATTGGTGAAGTTATGTCGTTTGAGCTTTATTCCATGTTTTTCGCTGGTAAAACTCGCATACTAGGGCAGGCTCTGAGTGTGTAAACATGTTCAAAAACTTTCAGCAGAGCTTGCAGGTTTTTCTAAGGTATCCAGTGAAAACGCAAGGGCGTGTGGAATTTTCACACACCCATTGAATTGTATTGTGACCTCATCCATAGAAGGCACAAGGGCGTGCGGCTACCCCTGTGAACGTCCAAGCGACTGTCTCACGCCCGTGGGTAATTTTCGCATGGGCATGTGAATTCCTGCAGAGTTGGGCGGATTATCCTGAGAGCACACAGGGGCGTGGACTCGCCCCTGTGGGCGACCTTGTGAACCACACATGGGCGTGGGCAATTTCCACACGCCCGTGCGAAATGCTGTAGAGGAGTTCTCTCTATCCCGAGAAAACACAAGGGCGTGTGGCTGCCCCTGTGAGTTGGGCATGTGAATGTCCACGCCCGTGTGGAATTTCCTCATGGGCGTGTAGAACACTTGGCAATTTTCTCGGATGTTCAGGGAAGCCACAGGAGCGTGCGGCTCCCTGTGGATCGGGCGCACGGGCGTGGGTATTTTCCACATGCCCATGCGAGAGCAGTCAGAGTCGAAGGAGTGTTTTCTCGAGAGCGCACAGGGGCGTGCAAGAGCCCCTGTGGGTCTCTTGTAATGAGGCGTACAGGCGTGGGCAATTTCCACACGCCTATGTGGATACACAGAACCCAAAGAGGTGCGAGTTCTTTTTAAAAAATATTAGTTTCTCTCGCTCTTCACGTCCTCTATTCGTTTGGAAACATTCTCACATCACTCTCTGACTCCATTGCGCCAATTTCGTAGGATATTTGCGCGGTTTTCCGGCCGGTTCTTCATTTTCTCATTCCATCTCATTGGTAAGCCCTATTTATCATTTTCATTGCCAATTCATGGTTTTCATCAATTAATCTTGTTAATAATTCTTCGTTTCTTCAATTAGAAAGATGATTTATGGTTAGAATGAAGTAGAAGTGATTTCATGGTGTATTTTTGGATTCTTGAAGCGCGGCCGTGCGGTGTTCACACCCCGTGGATCCACACGGGCGTGCGGAAATTCCACACGACCGTGTGGATTTCTGCAGCGTTAGTTTATCAACTTGTTTGATCGATTTCATTTCAAATTTTACATATTATGGCACCTCGATCGAAGAAGCAAGCTGATAAGAGGCCGCGTGAGTCATCCCTTGAGCTTGAGGGCATAAGTTTCGCGATTCAAGAGCATCAGGTTCGCTATGATCGCTTGTCGACACTCCGGTTCGGACAGACTCGATTCCTGGACACGAGTATACTGAGAGATCTACAGCAGGAGATGAGTTGGCTGATGAGGTCGAGGATCTCATTTCTGCGGGTGGTTGGCGACAGTTATTGACGATTAAAGAGCCAGCCATCCGAGAGTTTGCACTGGAGGTACTATCATCATTCGAGTTTCATAGATCGTACGCGAGCTTCGACAGTTTGGACACCATTCAGTTCAGAGTATTTGGACACCACCATAGCTTGAGCGTTACTCAGTTTTCAGGTCCACTTGGCTTGTATGAGGAAGCATTCACAGATACTGGAGGAATGCGGCTCGATTCATCGGGCGATTATCCACGGAACCTTGACCCCGCAGAGAGCTTATAGAGTGCCATGTGGTTAGGGTCAGTACGAGCCGGGGGTGTCGAAGGCCACATGCCTTTCCCGACCTGCATACAGATATTTACATGCCATCATGAGTAGGTCGGTGAATGGCCGTGGTGATAGCACTGGGGTTCTGAGCCGACAGGAACTTCTGTACTTGTACTCGATGGTGCAACGCGTACCGATTCACATAGGGCACATCATGGCCGAGTACATCAGACATCAGGGGCAATATACTAGATTGGGAGCGATCTTCTCGGGCCCTTACATCACGAGATTAGTATTGGGCATGGGTCTCTTGGACTCGATTCGCGGGGCCGAGAAGACGAGTATACATGCTCCCCTGAGCCTAGAGACGATGAGGTTGATGGGCATAGTCTGCAGGGTTCAGACAGGGGTTTTTGCTTTAGTGTTACCAGCTCCAGAGATAGCCGAGGATTAGGGTGATGAAGCCGGGGCATCTAAGCCCGTTCCCGAGCCTCAGCCAGCACCGATGGAGACCGTGGCACCTCCAATGGCAGAGGAACCATCCCCCGTGCGTATGTTTTCACCATCCCGAGCTCATGATCGCTTTGAGAGGCTCGAGAGCGCTTTGGGATTGGTACGGACAGAGGTAGCTGAGGCTTGAGCCGAGATTGCATAGATTAGGGCTACGTAGGCCACTCAGTACACAGAGTTCATGGCATGTTTCGCCGTATTACAGCAAATCTTAGAGTGAGACTTGGCCTCATCATTTGTCTTGCGGCCGAGGACTCCTCAGGCCCCCTCAGTCCCTCCAGCATCTCAATCCCCTACCCCAGCATCGGTGAACCCACCATGTGCGTCTTCACCAGCAGCAGCACTGGAGCCCGAGGGCGACACCGACACTTGACTTTACTTTATTTTCCTTTTATGCATTTTATTTTTAGACTTGTTCACTCAGAAAAGATTCTCCTTCTGAGTTTATTTTCATTTTGCATCTTGAGTTGTATTCATTGTCTATCTTTTATATATACTCGAGATATTTTGTTTTTATTGAGCTTCACTGAACCCCCTCGTGTATGCGTGCAGATGGTCTTGTCATTATGGGAATTGAGACTTAGTCATGGGCACGGCCAAGGTGCTTCGGCACTTGGCTGTGTGAGCTTCACAACCCGTCAGAACATTACTTCCAAGGATTTAGCTCCATCAAACGTGACACTCGGAGTCAGGGGAGTATTGTTTTGATTGCTTCTCCCACATATATTTTTGAATGAAATACATTTTGAATGAGCTTGCATGTGTACATTGGGGACAATGTACAACTTAAGTGTGGGGGGGGGAGTTCCATAGTGCACACATCTTTTCTATTGTTCTTGATTGATATATGCTCACATAGCCAATGGCGTTTCACCCTAGTTACATTGATTGTATTCTTGAGTTTATCAGAATTTTTAACATTGAATATTTCCATGCTCTAGTTTTGCTTGAATGTCTAGGAATTTTTGCCCGATTTGTACTTGTTACACTACTCACTTATTAGACTCTTTTGAAAACTCAAGTTTGATGTTAAAGGGACTAGTTATAGTTGTTTCTTGTGTTAAATTCTAAAAAAAAAATTAAAATGAAAAGAAGGAACAAAATAGTTTTATTGTTTATTTGTGCTTGTTGGGTGGAAAGAGCTACCACCTATGAAGTATGAAGCTATTCTCATAAGTCGGATACTAGCTATGCCCTAATGAGAGAAAGAGCTATTTCGTAGGATGAGTGAAAGCTACCACTCCGGTAGAAAGAGTTACCACCTCGAAAGTGTGAAAGCCACCTTAGCAACCGCTTTGGAAATGGCTACCTTAGAGGGTGTGTGAAGCTACTACCATCTTTGAAATTGTTGTCACTTTTGTAGATAAATAAGTCCCTTGTACTTAGAACTTTGAGGAGTATACCTTGGGTTGTTTTGAGTGAGTTCACAAACGTACACGATTTCGGATTTGTTGTCCTTTTTGATTCAAGTTTTTAGCTAGAGCTTTGATTTTTTGTATTTAATGTTGAAATTTCCCTTACTTGTAGAATGCCCTCTCTGTACACTTTGGTGAACCTAAGGCCAAGCACTTCCAATATTTCCTTCATCTATGCACAAAATGTCTAATTTTGGCTTGAGGACAAGCAAAAACTTAAGTGTGGGGGAGTTTGATAAGTGCTTGTGCGATATGAATGCGAAGCGTTCATTACTTATGTTGAGCATTACTTTTCATGGTTTTTACACTAATATGTGTGTTTTTATGTTACTTTCATGCAGGTAGGGTTGTGAGGCCGAGTATGAAGGAAAGAAGCCAATGTGGATCGTAATGCAACGATTTTGGTGGAAATCTTGCAAAGGTTCAAACGCGAAGACATAGGTCGGGTGTGAGATGCTAGAGTGTGTGCCAACCTCCTCGTATTCTAGTTGGCACATCCATTTGGAGGGACACAAGGGCAGTCACACTCGAGCATTCCGACTTATGCACATAGAACAAGAGCTCCACCAACTTGTCTATAATTAAAGAAGCAAGTGATCCACGACGTGAACGTGTGCCCGTTTGCGTTACCCCGATGAAAGTATGGATTCGGGAAGCTATTCAGGCCGGATACTGTAGCAGAGATCTGTTCACAGCCGGCCGAGAAAATAGGAATTCAGAGGATCCACATTGGCGTGTGGAAATTATCCACGCTCGTGTGGAAATTCCACATGGGCGTGTGAAAAATCCACAGGCCCGTGTAGTCGCCCGATTCCAGTCCTATTTAAAGCTGATTCAGCCCCGATTTCAGTATTCTTTTCTCCATCTTTTCCCCAACTTGAGAGAGGGCTTCGGTTAGGGTTTTGAGGGGTATTGGCTAGGGTTTTGGTGAGGTTCTATGGCTCCGCCTAAGATAATTGTTTCAAGTGCAAGAACCCTCTATTATGCTTTCTAATCAATGCAATGGTGAGTCGTGGAAATCCTTAATTACATAGTCCCAAATCTAAGGTCAACTATGCCTAACTCTATACATGTCCCGGAGGAGATATTGAACAATCTCAACACCTCGCACTCGCATAGAGTTGCAATGAGCTCTACGGATTCCAAGTGATAAATCTCTTCCTAATTATAGATCTAACCCTTTGGTCCAGGTGGAAGGTCCCTAACCACGATTGAGCCCTAGATACTAAGATCACCTCAACGCTTCACTCCGTTGCAAGCGTAACTAAGCCCTAGCGGAAGTTCATCTCTTAGACTATTCACTCTATTATGGCCGCAAAGAAATCGAGGAACGGAGGTAGAATCTATCATGCCGGAGGGGAAAGGGGATGCTCCTGTACCTCTTGACTCACTCTCTCAACCCTCTCCAACCTAGCTTTGTCTAACGCTCGTGGTGTGTCACTCACTCACAAGGTTACCAACAAGAACTCTCAACCCTAGTGTCACTCTAGGGGAAATGTTCATACAACCAAGCATTCAAGGTTGGAACTCACAATAAACATCAATTTATTGAAAGCATAATAAAGAGGTTCAAATAAACAAATACATCCTAGGGTTCACAATACCCGAGTACCCACAAGGGGTTTAGCTCTGCATGGAGCTAAGTACAATGAAAGAAATAGAATGTAAAAGCAATAAATCCATAAAGAAACCCACTCGATAGTCATGTCGATGGTCTTGTGGAAAGTCCTCTACTCGTCGTCCAAGGATTCCCTCGTCCGGTATAGGATACGCCTCGATGGAAGCTCCCCTACCAACCTTCTTCCTAAGGAATGATGATGTCGGAGCCGTAGAACCTCTCCAAAACCTTGGCCAATACCCCTCGAAACCCTAGCCGAAGCTCTCTCTCAAGTTGGGGAAAAGATGGAGAAAAGAATACTAAAATCGGGGCTGATTCAGCTTTTAAATAGGGCTGGAATCAGGCGACTACACGGACGTGGATGCTTCACGCGCCCGTGGGGAATTTCCACACGGGCGTGGATAATTTCCACACCCCGTGTGGATCCTCTGAACTCCTGTTTTCTCGGCCGGCTGTGAACATTGCTGCTACAGTACTTTCTACCGTGCTGCTACATTTCTCTGCTACAGTATCCGGCCTGAATAACTTCCCGAATCCATACTTTCATCGGAGTAACGTAAACGGGCACACGTTCACGTGGTGGATCACTTGCATCTTCAATGATAGGCACATTGGTGAAGCTCTTGTTCTATGTGCATAAGTCAGAATGCTCGAGTGTGACTGCCTTTGTGCCCCTCCAAATGGATGTGCCAACTCAAATACGAGGAGGTTGGCACACACTCTAGCATCTCACATCAACCTATGTCTTCGCGTTTGAAACTTAACAAGATTTCCTCCAAAATCGGTGCATTGTAATCCACATTGGCTTCTTTTCTTCATACTTGGCCTCATAACTCTACCTGCATAAAAGTAACATAAAAACACATATATTAGTGTAAAAACCTGAGAAAAGTAATGCTCGACATAAGGAATGAACGCTTCGCATCCATATCGCACAAGCACTTATTAGTATTCAAGCTAAGACAATGGTTTGGAGGGGCACAAAGGCTGTCACATTCAAGTATCCCAGCTTGTACATTGATAGCAAGATCTTCAACAATGAGTCCGGTTATTGAAAAAAGCAAAGTGATCTACAACGTGAACGTGTGCCCGTTGACATTACCTTGATGAAAACATAGATTCAGGAGTGTTTTGGGATGGTATTGTAGCAAGTACTGTTCACAGCCGACTGAAAAAGAGAATTTCAGAGAATCCACACGGGCGTGTGGAAATTATCCACGCTCGTGCGGAAATTCCACAGACCCGTGTGGCAAATCCACAGGGGCATGTGGATGCTCAATTCAAGCCCTATTTAAGCCACGATTCAGCCCCGATTTCAGCATTCTTTTCTCCATTCTTTCCCAAACTTAAGAGGGGCTACGGCTAGGGTTTTGAGAGGTATTGGCAAGGTTTTCGGAGAGGTTTTTCGGCTTTGACATCGCGCTTCACTTGGAAGAAGGTTATTGGGAGAGCTTTCGTCGGCACCAATTCGGTGAGGTGTGTCCTAGGCTGAACAAGGGGACCTTTGGAGGAGATGAGGCTTCTCCACAAGACCATCGTCATGACTATCGAGGTGGTTTTCTATGGATTACTTGTATTTACATTCAATTTCATTATTGATTGTAACTAGCTCCATGGAGAGCTAAACCCCCTAGTGGGTACTTGGACTTGTGAACCCTAGGATGTATTTGTTTCATTAAACCTTCTATTATGCTTTTATTAATTGATGTTTTATTTGAGTTCCAATCTTGAATGCTTGTTTGATTGAATCCTCCCTTAGAGTGACACTAGGGTTGAGAGTTCACCTTGGTAACCCTTATGAGTGAGTGACACAACACGAGAGTTAGACAAAGCTAGATTGGAGAGGGTTGAGAGGGTGAGTCCAGAGGTAGCAGAGCGTCCACTTTCCCCTCCGGTGTGATTTATCCTACCTTTCCTTGAGTTCTTTGCTGTCATAGTAGAGTGAATGGGCTAAGGAATGACCTTCCGCTGGGGCTTAGTTGCAGAGGTAATGGAGTGAAGCGTTGAATTGATTTTGGCACCTAGGACTTAGTTGTGACTAGGGAACTCTCACCTGGACCAAAGGGTTAGGTCTATTTCTAGGAAGAGGGTTTATCACTTGGAATCCCTAAAATTCCATGCGATTCTATCCGAGTGCGAGGTGTTGAGATTATTCGATTTCTCCTCCAGGACATGGTATAGAGTTAGTCACGGTTGACCTTAGATTTGGGATCGTGTATTGAAGGATTTTCATGACTCATTAATGCCTTAGTTGGGAGGCATAATAGTCGGTTTTGCACTTGAAACGATAGTCATAAGTGGAATAATATCCGAGTACCCCATTTATATCGATTGCCTTATCTCTCACTTACTTGTGCTTTTCTCTCTTGTTTCTTTTACTCTTGTTTACATTATATCTTGTCAACACAAACATTATTCATCTTCACTTTGTTAAGAAACAATTTAAGTATTTTTGCTTCTACTCCCTGTGGATACGATACCCACTCACCTGGGATTTTATTACTCGACAAACCCGTGCACTTGTGGGACATACGCAAGGGCCATTGTCAGCTACACATCCATAAGGTAGATCACATCATGTCTTCAATAAAACCACTTTAACGAAGTTCTTGATAATGTCGCACAAGTCGGAACATATGAGTGTGACTGCCTTTGTGCCCCTCTACTTTGTGTATTCACTTGAGCACAATGGAGGTTGGCACACACCCACATGTCTTTGAGCACAACTTGTGTCTTCACGTTTATTCAATCCATGAACTTCATAAACAATTGCGTTAATGATCTATGTTTGCTTCATTTCATCCAAACTTGTCTCCACAAGCCTAAATGCAGAAAAGAACACAAATACACACGAATGAGCAATAAAATTGGATTAAAGTGTTTGTATTACTTATACACAAGCATTTATCAGTCGAATATTAGTTATGCCCTAATGAGAGAAAGAGCTATCTCATGGGATGAGTGAAAGCTATCACCTCGAATGTGTGAAAGCCACCTTGGTGGCCGCCTAGGAAAGGGCTAGCTTAGATGATGTGTGAAGCTACTACCTTTTCTTTTTGTATACAAATAACTCCCTTTTAATAAGAACTTTGAGGAGTATATGTTGTCTTGACTTGAGTGAGTTTACACACACTACATAACATCGGATTTGTTGTCCTTTTTTATTTAAGTTTTTAGCTAGAGCAATGATTCGTCTTATTTAGTGTTTGAACTTTTCCTTACTTGTAGAATGCCTATTTTGCTTGCTTTTGGTGAACCTAAGGCCAAGCAATTTCAATTTTCCTTCTTATATGCATGAATGTTTTATTTTTTCTTGAGGATAAGCAAAAGCTTAAGTGTGGGGGAGTTTGATAAGTTCTTGTGTATAAGTAATATGATATATACTTTTCTTACATTGAGCATTACTTTTATCAAATTTTATAGCCCATTCGTGCGTATTTGTGTTCTTTTGTGCATCTAAGGTTGTGGAGACAAGTTTTGAAGAAAAAAAGTAAAAGTAGATCGTGAACGCAATTGTTGATGAAGTTCTTGGATTGAACAAACTTGAAGACACAAGTTGTGCTCAAAGACATGTGGGTGTGTAGCAATCTCTATTGTGCTCAAGTGAATACCCAACATGGAGGGGCACAAAACTAGTCACACTCATATATTCCGACTTGTACAACATTATTAAGAGCTTCATCAATGTGGTTTCATTGAAGATACGGTGTGATCTGCCGCATGGATGTGTGCCCATTCATATGGCCTAGATGAAAATAGTGGATTCAGGAGCATTCTAATGAAGTATCGTAGAAGTTTCCTGTAGCAAAATATTGTAGCAAAATCACTCTAGCAGTTACTGTTCACAGCACACAGGAAATGAAGATCTAGAAATCCGTGAAAATTCCACACACCTGTGTGAATGCCAGATTACAGCCCTATAAATACCGTCTTGAGAGTTTTATTTGGGGATCTTCTTCCTATCTTTTGCCCATCTTTTGGGGAGCAGGCGGCCAGGATTTAGAGAGGCTTTTGCTATGTGTTTGGAGCGGTTCTACAGCCTTTGACATCGAGTTCCTTTGGAGAAAAACTATTGGGGGAGTTATTGTCAACATTGATTCAGCAAGGTGTGCCCTAGGTTTGACAACGGAACCATTGGAGAAGACTTGGCGGCTCCACAAGTCCATCGATACGGGCTATAAAGGGGTTTTCTCTATGGATTGCTTGCACTTATCCTTGATTTCATATTTACTTTTGTATTGCTCTATGGAGATCTAAACCCCTAGTGGGTGATTGGACTTGTAAACCCTAGGATGATTTTATTTCATTGACTCTTATTATGCTTCTTTAATTGATGTTTTAATTGAGTTTCAACTTTGAATGCTTGTTGATTTGATTTTCCCTTAGAGTGATACTAGGGTTGTGAATCTACTTTGGTAATTGATTGCTCGCCCGCAAGTGTATGAGGTCACCAAGTAATACCCTGTGAGTGACACAGGGGTTGTAGTATTCCACGGGGCCAAGGAAGTATTATTACTCACTCTACATCTATTATCTAGCCTACAATTCTTAGTATGAAGAACAAATGAATTAAAATAAAATAAACTAGTTAATCTATGGCCGGGTAACTAGCACACGGATGTAAACAAACAAGGAAGTATCAAACATGACAAGGGAGTGTTTGGACAAGGAATCCACCTAGGGTTGTCGTTAAGTCCCGAACTAGGATGAGTTAAAGATACATTGATGATGATTGAGACCTAGAGACCTCATGAGTAGATTAGCCCCAATCTCTCGATGAGTAACCCCTGATCCCATACGAATGTCAATCGGAATCTCTTCCGGATCAACACTCCTATGATCGCATTAAGTTCTAGGAGTTCTCTAATAGGGGTAAACCCACTATCCTTCGGCTTAAACCTAGCAATAGAGGGCTACCAACACCCGATCTCTCGGCATGTAGGCACAAGTATCCCCTTTCAACCTTTCCTAGATCTAGTACATGTGAGTAGGTCACATCTACACAAAAACTCAAATAGAATTATGGATTTTGATAAGTGCTTGTGTGATAAGAATACGACGTGTTCTTTCTTTGTGTTGAGCATTACTTTTCTCAGGTTTAAATGCTAATATGTGTGTATTTATGTTACTTTCATGCAGGTAGGGTTGTGAGACTGATTATGAGAGAAAGAAGCCAATGTGGGTAGTAATGCACCAATTTGGAGGAAATTTTGCTAAGGTTCAAACACGAAGACATAGGTCGGGTTCGAGATGTAGGAATGTGTGCTAACCTCCTCATATTTGAGTTAGCACAACTATTTGGAGGAGCACAAGGGCAGTCACATTCAAAGGGCAGTCACATTCAAGCATTCTGACTTGTGCATATAGAACAAGATCTCCATCAACATGTCCGTTATTGAAGAAGCAAAGCGATCCACCACATAAACGTGTGCCCGTTTGTGTTACCTCGATGAAAGCATGGATTCAGGAGTATTTCGGGCCATATTATGTAGTAGGGTACTATAGTAAAAATTGGAGCAAAAATACTGTAGCAGCACTGTTCACAACCGGCCGAGAAAACAAAAAAATAGAGAATCCACATAGGCATGTGGAAATTCCACATGCCCGTGTGAAAAATCCATAGGGGCTCTCACACGGGTGTGTGGATTCCCGATTCCAGCCCTTTAAAAGCCGATTTCAGCCCCGATTTCAGAATTCTTTTCTCCATTTTTTCCCCAACTTGAGAGAGGGTGGCGGCTAGCGTTTTGAGAGGTATTGGCTAGGACTTTGGAGAGGTTCTACGGCTCTGACATCGCGCGCCGTTTGGAAGAAGGTTAGCGGGAGAGCTTTTGTCGGCACCAATCCGGCGAGGTGTATCCTAGGCCGGACAAAGGCACCCTTGCGACGAGTAGAGGACTCTCCACAGGATCATCGCCACGACTAACGAGGGGGTTTTCTATGGATGCTTTGTTTTTACATTCAATTTCATTGATTGTATCTAGCTCCATGGAGAGCTAAACCCCTAGTGGGTACTTGGGTATTTGTGAACCCTAGGATGTATTCATTTCATTGAATCTCTTTATTATGCTTTCAATTAATTGATGTTTATTGTGAGTTGGGCTTGTGAATGCACACGCCCGTGCGGAATTTCCACACGGGTGTGCAGAATACTTAGCAATTTTCCTCGGATGTTCAGAGCAGCTACAGGGACGTGCAGCTGCCCCTGTGGGTCGGCCGCATGGGCGTGGGTATTTCTCACACGCCCGTACATTTGTGTTTATAGATAGTAAGTGTTTTCCTGAGAGCACACAGGGGCGTGCACCTGCCCCTGTGAAGCTTTCCTGTGGAGGAGCACGGGCGTGGGTAATTTCCACACGCCCGTGTGGATGTACAGAACTCCAAGAGGAGCGAGTCCTTTTAAAAGCTTTCCCTTATTGTTTAATTTCCACTCTTTCCCTTATCGTTTCTCTTCACCCTAATATCCTTCAGATGTCTGAGAGCGCTCCTACATTGTTTCCCGACCTCATATTGTCAATTTGGAAGGATTTTGCTTGCTTTTACGGCCGTTTTCAAAGCTTTCTCATCTCAACTCAACGGTAAGCCCTATCTTTGATTTACTTCGTAAATTCATGATTTTCATCGATGAAACTAGTCAATAATACTTTGTTTCTTCAATTATAATAATTATTTATATTTAGAACGAAGTAAAAGCATTGTAATGGTGCATTTGTGGAGTTTGAAGCGTGGCCGTGCGTTTGTTCACGGCCCGTGGATCCACACGGGTGTGCGGAAATTCCGGACGACCGTGTGGATTTCAGCAGCTATGTTTAATTAACTTGTTTGATCAATTCTCTTTCAATTTTTGCAGACTATGGCACCCAAGTCAAAGAAGCAAGCTGATAAGCGACCGCGAGAGTCATCTCCTGAGTTCGAGAGCATGAGATTCACTATCCCCGAGCATCAGGCTCATTTTGAGTGTTTGGCGAGACTTCAGTTCGGATAGACTCGATTCTTGGACACGAGTATATTGAGATATTTGCAACAGGGGGATGAGTTCGCTGATGAGGTCGAGGATCTCGTTTTAGTGGGTGGTTGGAGGCAGTTATTGTCGATTAGAGAGCCATCCATCTGGGAGCTTACACTGGAGGTTCTGTCGTCATTCGAGTTGGACAAATCCTATGCGAGATTCGATGACCTCGACGTAGTTCAGTTTGGAGCATTTGGACATCACTATAGTCTGAGTATCACTTAGTTTACAGCTCGACTCAGCTTGTACGAGGAGGTATCTACAGACACTGAGGAGTACTCTCAGTTACCGACAGATTATCTTTGAGCTCTGATCCCACAGAGAACTTACAGAGCATTATGTGGTCAGGGCCAGTATACGCCGGGGGTGTCCAAGGGCACGTGCCTTTCCCGACCTACGTACCGATATCTACATGCCATCATGAGCAGGTCGGTGAATGGTCGTGGTGATAGCACTGGCGTTCTGAGCGGGTAGGAGCTTCTGTACTTGTATTCGATGATGCATCGCACACCGATCCATCTAGGGCACATCGTCTCTGAGTACATTCGACATCAGGGCCAGTATGCCAGATTAGCACTGGGTATGGGTCTCTTGGACGTGCTTCATGGGGCCGAGAAGACGAATATACATGCACCCCTGAGCCTGGAGATGATGAGATTCATGGGCATGGTTTGTAGGGTTCGAACGGGGGTTTATGCTCTGGTTCTACCGACCCCAGAGATAGCCGAGGAGGAGGGTGATGATGACAAGGCTTCCCAGCCTGCTCCCGAGCCTCAGTCAGGTCCTATGGAGACCGAGGCACCTTCGGTGACAGAGGACCCATCCCCCGTGCACATGTTTTCACCATCTCGAGCCCATGATCACTTTGAGAGGCTCGAGAGTACTGTGGGGATGATACGGACAGAGGTAGCAGAGGCCTAAGTAGAGATTGCCGATATTAGGGCTGCACAGGCTGCACAGTATACGGAGTTCATGGTACGTTTTGACATATTACAACAGATCTTAGAGCAAGACGTTGGCTCATTATTTGTCCTGCGGCTGAGGACTCCTCAGGCCCCCTCGGTTTCTCCGGTACCTCCATCCCCTATTCCTGCACCAGATGACCCACCATGTACTTCATCACTAGCAGTGGCAGTAGAGCTAGAGGATGACATCGACACTTGATTTTATTTTCCTCGTCTTTTACTTCCGCATTTTATTTTGGACTTGTATACTCAGAAAAGACCTTCGTTCTGAGTTTATTTTCATTTTGTATCTTGAGTTGTATTCATTGTCTTATCTTTTATATACTCGAGTTGTGTTTGTTTTTATTGAGCTTCACTGAACCCCCTCGTGTATGGGTGCAGATGGTCTTGTCATCATGGGAATTGAGACTTTGTCATAGGCACGGCCAAGATGTTTCGACACTTGGCCGTGTGAGCTTCACAAACCATTGGAACAACCCTCCCAAGGGCTTAACTCCATCAAATGCAACACTAGGAGTCATGGGAGTATTGTTTTGAGTGCTTCTCCCACATCTGAATTTAATTGATTTACATTATGAATGAGCTTGCAGGTGTACATTGGGGACAATGTACAACTTAAGTGTGGGAGGGAGTTTCATAGTGCACGGATCTCTTTTATACTAGTTTTGATTGATATACATGCTCACATAGACAATGGCGGTTCACCTTAGTTGCATTGATTTTATTCTTGAGTTTAGGAGAATTTTTAACATTGAATGTTTTCATGCTCTAGGTTTTGCTTGAATTTCTAGGAATTTTTGCCCGATTGACACTTGTTGCACTACTCACTCTTTGAACTCTTTTGGAAACTTATGTTTTATGTATAAGGGATTAGTTTTAGTTGTTTCTTGTGTTAATTCTAAAAAAAATGGAAAAATGAAAAGAGATATCTCATAAGTCGGATACTAGTTATGCCCTAATGAGAGAAAGAGCTATCTCATGAGATGTGTGAAAGCTACCACCCGGTAGAAAGAGCTACCACCTCGAAAGTATGAACCTTAGCGGGCACTTTGGAAAGGGCTACCTTAGAGGATGTGTGTAGCTACTAGCCTTTTTGAATTTTTGTTACCTTTTATAGATAAATAAATCCCTTATACATAGAACGTTGATGAGTATACTTTGGGTTGACTTGAGTGAGTTCACACACTTACACGATTTCGGGTTTTGTTGTCCTTTTTGATTCAAGTTTTTAGCTAGAGCATTAATTTTTCGTATTTAGTGTTGAAATTTCCCTTACTTGTAGAATGCCCTCTTTGTATGCTTTGGTGAACCTAAGGCGAAGCACTTCCAATATTTCCTTCATCCATGCACATAATGTTTTAATTTTTGCTTGAGGACACGCAAAAGCTTAAATGTGGGGGAGTTTGATAAGTGCTTGTATGATAAGAATACGAAGTGTTCTTTCTCTGTGTTGAGCATTACTTTTCTTGGGTTTTAATGCTAATATGTGTATATTTATGTTACTTTCATGCAGGTAGGGTTGTGAGACCGATTATGAGAGAAAGAAGCCAATGTGGGTCGTAATGCACCAATTTGGAGGAAATCTTGCTAAGGTTCAAACGCGAAGACATAGGTCAGGTTCGAGATGTAGGAATGTGTGCTAACCTCCTCATATTCGAGTTAGCACAACTATTTGGAGGGGCACAAGGGCAGTCACATTCAAGCATTCCGATTTGTGCATATAGATTAAGATCTCCATTAACATGTCGGTTATTGAAGAAGCAAAGCGATCCATGACGTAAACGTGTGTCCGTTTGCGTTACCTTGATGAAAGCATGGATGCAGGAGTATTTCGGTCCGTATTATGTAGTAGGGTACTGTAGTAAAAACTGGAGAAAAAATTACTGTAGCAGTACTGTTCACAGCCGACTGAGAAAACAAAAAAACAGAGAATCCACATAGGCATGTGGAAATTCCACATGCCCGTATGAAAAATCCACAGGGGCTCTCACACGGGCAAGTGGATTCCCGATTCCAGCCCTTTAAAAGCCGATTTCAGCCACGATTTCAGGATTCTTTTCTCCATCTTTTCCCCAACTTGAGAGAGGGTGGCGGCTAGGGTTTTGCGAGGTATTGGCTAGGGCTTTGGAGATGTTCTACGGCTCTGACATCGCGCGCCGTTTGGAAGAAGGTTAGCGGGAGAGCTTTCGTCGGCACCAATCCGGTGAGGTGTATCATAGGCCGGACAAAGGGACCCTTACGACGAGTAGAGGACTCTCCACAAGACCATCGCCACGACTAACGAGGGGATTTTCTATGGATGCTTTTTTTTTACATTCAATTTCATTGATTGTATCTAGCTCCATGGAGAGCTAAACCCCTAGTGGGTACTTGGGTATTTGTGAACCCTAGGATGTATTCATTTCATTGAATCTCTTTATTATGCTTTCAATTAATTGATGTTTATTGTGAGTTCTAATCTTGTATGTTTTATTGTATGAATACTCCCCTAGAGTGACACTAGGGTTGAGAGTTCTTGTTGGTAACTCTTGTGAGTGAGTGACACACCATGAGAGTTAGACAAAGCTAGATTGGAGAGGGTTTAGAGGGTGAGTCGAGAGGTAGCGGAACGTCTCCTTTCCCCTCCGGTGTGATCTATCCTACCTCCACGTTCCAAGAGTTCTTTGCGGCCATAGTAGAGTGAATGGGGTAAGGGATGACCTTCCGCTGGGGTTTCGTTGCGAGAGCAATGGAGTGAAGCGTTGAGGTGATTTTAGCACCTAGGGCTTAATTGTGGCTAGGGATCTTCCACCTGGACCAAAGGGTTAGGTCTATATCTAGGAATAGGGTTTACCACTTGGAATCCCTAGAGCTCATTGCAATTATTTGCAAGTGCGAGGTTGAGATGTTATTTAATCTCTCCTCCGGGACATGTATAGAGTTAGGCATGGTTGACCTTAGATTTGGGATCATGTAGTTAAGGATTTCCATGACTCATGGTTGCATCAATTAGGAAGTACAATAGAGGGTTCTTGCACTTGAAACGATTGTCCTAGGCGGATCAATATCCGGGTACCCCATCTTTGTCGATTGCCTTACCTTCTCCTTTACTTGTGCTCTCTATCTTGTTGCTTTTATTTTTGTTATTTCATATTTTGCCACACTTATCACTATTCATTTTCCACATTAGTTAAGAAACAACTTAAGTGTCTTTATTCCCTACTCTCTGTGGATACGATACCCACTCATTTGGGATTATTACGTCGACACTCGTGCACTTGCGGTTTACACGCATATTCGGGCGTGTCCATACATGTAATTCTAAGCATCAAAGCATAAACGATTGATTCTCAAACAACCATCAAATTAAAGGAAGAACAACATCCCAAGTTCATGCACAAGATTAACCCTAGGGTTCAACCAAATCCAAACACAACAATAAGTCAATCCCTCATGATAAGCCACACTTATACAAAATACAAGGAAGACAAAAACATAAAAGAAGTAATGAAAACCCCCTCTAGGTCATTATCTCCTTGAATGGATGAAGCTTTTGAATGGTGATGCAATGGTGGCTTAGATCTTCACTCCAACTCCTTCTCTTATGCTCCTCTCCCTCTTGGTGATGATGTGTGTTCGTTTTCCACAAGGAACGTCGCCGGAAGATGGCCGGGAGGCCTCAAGAATGTGTGGTGGCGGTGGCCAAAGAGGCCAAGAAGAAGTCTCTCACATTTGCCCAAGAAATAAGCATTTATACCCCCCAAAATGGCCTCCATACAGGTGGTATACCAGCTCAATGAGAACCTCATTGAGGTGGTATACTGGCTCAATGAGGACCTTATTGAGGCCGTTTTGGGTAGGTAAAAGTGCACTCTTGCACTCATAATCGTATCCATATTGGCTCAATGAGCACCTCATTGAGCCAGTATGCCTTCAAGCAAACTACTCTCTTCTTTGGCTACAGTATTCATCCCGGGGTCAATCCAGGGCAGCATTGAGGCCGTATGCCTTGGATCAATTTATGAATAAAAAACACTGCATGTGCTACAGTGGCAGCTATAGTGATTTGCTACAGTGCTGCTGCATTGTTTTGCTGATTTTGCTACATTACTTCTGCTACAGTGCTGATGCTGCAGTACTACTGCTAAGCATATAAAATACATACATTTAGACACTTATCAAATATCCCCACACCGAAGCGTTTGCTTGTCCCCAAGCAAACAAATCATGAAAATCAAAGAGAATGATAAGTGGCAAAATGTAATACCTCCGGCTCAAATAAATACAAGAATCCTCAAACAAGGGAAAATGATATACAGATGTTGAGTTACAAACAATGCACAACAGAAAGATCATGTCCCACCTCTTACATGTCTGTGCCATGTGTGTGAATCTTCTATCTCATTTGCCCTGACCTGGTCTAGCCCTCACGACTTCAATCAGATGCGACTCTAGATGCTAATCACTCCACATGCAAGAGTACTAAATCTTAAAATGTTAAGTGCTACTTCAGTGAACAAGTAAGATCCTTCTAATTCTTAAACTTGAACTAATTCCCTTTTCCTTCTCAAAACCTCTAGTAGACAGTCAAAAAGATCACTAGGGTTTTTTTCATTTTTCATGAGTCCGACTAACATAGACTGCACCAAAAAAATCTTTCTGGAGGATGCACATGCTGGTTAGGCACAAGAGCCACCCAACTACTTGATTATAGTCTACATGGACGCATTCATGCTCCATTAGCAGAGTAATACTAACATAGACTCATTTTTCTCTTTTCTCTTTTAATTTTTTTTTTGTTTTTCATTCATTTTCATTTTTTTTTTTCATTTTCTTTTTCACATTCATCTTAGATCACGTCTTTAGACTACTCTACATGCCACAAAACTAGGGCTAGCACAATAAGACTTAGAAGTTCTTAAGAGTTCATTGAAAGAAAGAACTTAGAATTCTAAGGCCAAGTACTCAAAAGTTGTGTGTTAAGCATACAAGAGAGTTAGAGTAGTCATGTTGGCTATTCCCAAGGCATCAACACAAGATTCGAGTGCACAAGACAATACTAGAGGTGAAACAAGATTCAATAAAAGCACACAAAGCATGTAACTCACATCAATCATTAAACCATGCTAGAAGAGTCTTACAAGAATGAACAAGCCATCATGGGTACACTAGCATGTAGATAATAACCCTAATACATGAAATACACCCATCCCCACACCTAGTGTTGTACATTGTCCTCAATGTACACTAATCACGAAAAGCATGGTAATATATGCAATGAAAACAATGGAGGAGGGTGGAACGAACTTCCCCGGTTAAATCTTGTGTACACGGTGAGAGGTGACCCGAACACAGTGTATGGCGAGCTATACATATTGGGTCGGGCTTCCACCAAATGGAAGGAGGGCTCACCAAGCTCCCTTAATGCCCTGCAAGGCATAAAAGGGACATCACCATCCCACAAAAATTTATAGAAAAAAGATGGGGAGTAATCATGCAAACACTAACACAAAAAAAACTAGAAAATAAAAGCTAAACAATAAAACAAAGTGTCCAAGCTAGTACTTGTCCTTAGAATTAGGTTTCTCATCACAAAATGGCATCTTGATCTATGGTATTCTTGTCCAAAAATGTGGTCACCCATGTGATGTAAACATATCTCCTTGGTTCTTGCCAATTTCTTCATCCTCATCATTACTACAAACCATGAAAAACCCAGTCAAGCATGGAGTAATCCAATATAATTCAAAATGTAGTGTAAGAGATGAAGAAACAATGAAAAATATGATGTATAGTGTGCATATGGCCGTATGGGACCCGTATGGGTACTGTTCATTTTGAAAGAACCTCCCTAAAAACATGAAAATTGAAAACTTTTTACATAAATTCAAGGGAGACATCATCCACAACAATCACACCACAAAAACCAAGGCAAATACATGAAAAATTCCACAAATAAACTCCAAGAATGAAAGAAAGATGAGGAAGATAACACTAGGGCATCAAGGAGCTTACCGACAAAAACCTTGAGAAAACTCAAGTTAAACCTTTGGTAAACAATTAGATCGAAGTCTCAAAGAGTTTTGGAGGTGATCTAGGAGAAAAAATGAGAGTTTTTTGCCAAGGAATTATGGAGAAAGAAGAGAGAAAATCGGGTGAAGAAGTTGGAGAAAGAAGAGTAAGAAAAGGTGGCTAAAAATCTAAGGCATAGCTCTTGCTACAATGCATACGGCCTCAATGAGGTCCTCATTGAGGCCGTTTGGACCCTAAATTAAGTTTTAAGCCTAAAGACACTCCTCCAAATGCATGGGCATGGCTACAAGGTGTTCTAAAATCATCTCCAACATGAAATAATGACTCAGAATTTTGATCTAATGCGTGAAATACTATCCAAAACATGAATTTCTCAAGAAGATAAAAGATTAAACCACAAGAAGGACGATGAGAAAAAATGCACATGGCATGCAAGCATGGACTTATTCACACATCAAAAACATAAAAGAAACACAAATACACTTAACTAAAACACAATCTTCACTTAACTAAAAATACTAAAAGAAGAAAATGAAGAAAATAAAACTTGGGTTACCTCCCAAGAAGCGCTTGTTTAACGTCACTAGCTCGACGTACCTCTTTCTTACCTTAAGGAGGATTGAAGAGGGTATGTTCATCCCGGCAACATGTAGCATAACTACTTCCATGAAAGAAAAGAATTACCTTCCGGGATGATGAGCTTGTGGAGACCAAGAACATGGTACCTTTAGGCCTCCATGGGAAAATTTTAGGCCGAGAGTTGTGCAATTTAAACTTGGGCGGATCCTTAGATGGTTTGAACCTCCTCCCCGCTTCTACTTTGGTCTTGGCTGAATTTCCTTGGAGCTTCCTCAAAAATCATTTCGGCATCCAAGGGAATATGTAAGGTTGAAAATTTTTCAAACTCGGCATTGGTGGGTACTTGGATGGTGTAAACCTCCTACCCACATCTCCTTCTTCAACCATTGTCAGTCTTCCATTAATTACCCACAAAAATCGTTTGGGCCTCCAAGGAAAAAGTTTTGGTTGGGACGTCTCTAACATTAGCATCGGTGGGTCATTGGATGGCTTCAACCTCCTACCCAAATCTTCAGTTGTCCCAAATAATTCTCTTTTGTGCTTGGTGTTTTGAGTCACTTCCATGCAAAGGGCTAGCTCAAGTGATATTTGTGCCACTTCTTCTACCTTTTTCACCTCCAATACACCAAAGTTCTCATCCACATCCCTTCCATCATATTTCTCTTCAATTTCATTGTTGTTTGTGGTTAGGAGTTCTATTGCTCGCTCTTGAAATAATTGTTCCACCCGACTCTCTAATTTGCGAAGAGAAGCTTGCACCAACAAAAGTATGGCATCGATGGCCTCAAATCGGGCATTACATTTGGTGTCAAGGGCATGAAGTTCGGTGGTGAGGGTGTCAAATTTGGTGTTGATGTCTCGAAATCTCTGTTCAGTATGTATCATGAATTTTGCCAACACATCCTCTGCAGTAAACCTCTTTTCGTACAATGATTGTTGCATTTGGGGACCCTGAGGAGGTGCAACCTTCTAATTTTGCTCTTGATTCAATGAAAATTTTAGGCGGTATTTCCACCCCAGATTGTAAACCTACTATCCTTCGGCTTAAACCTAGCAACCTTCTAATCCGCAAGTGTACGGAGTAGCCAAGTAATACCCTGTGAGTGACACAGGGGATGTAGTATTCCACGGGGCCAAGGAAGTATTATTACTCACTCTTCATCTATTATCTAGCCTACAATTCTTAGTATGAAGAACATATGAAATAAAATAAAATAAATTAGCTAATCTATAGCCGGGTAACTAGCACACGGATGTAAACAAACAAGGGAGTATCAAGCATGACAAGGGAGTGTTTGGACAAGGAATCCACCTAGGGTTGTCATTAAGTCCCGAACTAGGATGAGTTAAAGATACATTGATGATGATTGAGACCTAGAGACCTCGTGAGTAGATTAGCCCCAATCTCTCAATAACTGACCCCTGATCCCATACGAATGTCAATTGGAATCTCTTCCGGATCAACACACCTATGATCGCATTAAGTTCTAGGAGTTCTCTAATAGGAGTAAACCTACTATCCTTCGGCTTAAACCTAGCAATGGAGGGCTACCAACACCCGATCTCTCGGCGTGTAGGCACAAGTATCCCCTTTCAACCTTTCCTAGATCTAGTACACGTGAGTAGGTCACATCTAAGCATAAAACTCATAATAGAATTATGGATTTCTCCATACATGTAATTCTAAGCATCAAAGCATAAACGATTGAATCTCAAACAACCATCAAATTAAATGAAGAACAACATCCCAAGTTCATACACAAGATTAACCCTAGGGTTCAACCAAATCCAAACACAACAATAAGTCAATCCCTCATGATAAGGGACACTTATACAAAATACAAGGAAGACAAAAACATAAAAGAAGTAATGAAAACCCCCTCTAGGTCATTATCTCCTTGAATGGATGAAGTTTTGAATGGTGATGCAATGGTGGCTTAGATCTTCACTCCAACTCCTTCTCTTATGCTCCTCTCCCTCTTGGTGATGATGTGTGTTCGTTTTCCACAAGGAACGTCGCCGGAAGATGGCCGGGAGGCCTCAAGAATGTGGTGGCGGTGGCCAAAGAGGCCAAGAAGAAGTCTCTCACATTTGCCCAAGAAATAAGCATTTATACCCCCCAAAATGGCCTCCATACGGGTGGTATACCAGCTCAATGAGAACCTCATTGAGGTGGTATACTTTGGCTCAATGAGGGACCCTCATTGAGGCCGTTTTGGGTAGGCAAAAGTGCACTTTTGCACTCATAATAGTATCCATATTGGCTCAATGAGCACCTCATTGAGCCAGTATGCCTTCAAGCAAACTACTCTCTTCTTTGGCTCTGATGATTCATCACAGGGGTCGAGTCTAGGGGCAGCATTGAGGCCGTATACCTTGGATCAATTCCTGAATCAAAAACACTCCAGGTGCTACAATGGCAGCTACAGTGATTTTGCTACATTGTTGATGTTGCATTACCACTTCTACAGTACTTCTGCTACAGTAAATATGCTACAGTACACGTCCTGGTTTTCTTCTCTTTTTCACCCAAATTGTATCTTCGTGTCTTCCATGGCGTTTCTGTGCCCTGAGAAGCAAATAATACATGATTAAGCATAAAATAGGCACCAATCCTTGTAAAAATACATGCTAACCATATAAAATACATATAATAAAATACGTACATTTAGACACTTATCAATAATCCTTGTCAATGAGTGACACTTCATTAGGATTAGACAAAGCAAGGTTGAAAAAGGTCGAGAGGGTGAGTCGAGAGGTAGCGGAACGTCCCCTTTTCCTTCCGATGTGATTTATCCTATCTCCACATTCCAAGAGTTCTTTGCGATCATGATAGAGTAAAGTGCTAAGAGACAAACTCCACTGGGGCTTAGTTGCGCGAGCAACAGACTGAAGTGTTGAAGTAATCCTTAGTGCTGGGGCTTAATTGTAACTAGGGGTCTTTCGCTTGGACCAAAGGGTTAGATCTATATTAAGGAATAGGGTTTATCACTTGGAATCCCTAGAGCTTCAAGCAACCCTACACAGTGTGAGGCATTGAGAGTATCCTTTTCTGCTAGGATATAGTGTATGGTTTAGTCACGGTTGACCTTAGGTTTGGGACCGTGTGTCTTTGGATTTCCACAACTCATTAAATTTCAACTAGGAGGTATACTAGTCTTGCATTTGAAACAATAGTCCTAGGGTGAGCATTGCCCGGGTACCCCATTTTACTATCGATTGCCTCTCCTTATTCCTTTCTCTTGTTTCCTTTTCTTTTTTACTTTTATTTGCATTGACATTTTGACTCAACATCATAACTTAGTTTTCACTGTAGTCAAGTAGCAAGACCTGTGTTTTCGAGCAACTATTCCCTATGGATTTGCCTACCCACTCACCGGGTATTTTATTACTTCGACGACCCGTGCACTTGTAGTACACACATGCAAGGGGTGTTAATGTTGAAGCAACGTTGTAGCAATGGGACAGTTTGAAGCTGTCTGTCCAGAATTTCATGCTGCCCCATATAGCCCATATGGAGGCTGTATGAACCCCGTATGGACTCCGTATGCACCCTGTATGAAGCAAAAATTTAGGTTTTTAGTGTTATACGGCCCCCATATGGCTTGTATGCTTTGGAGAGTATAAATTCTGAGTTCTATGGCAGAAAAAGGGGACTTTTCCTTGCCCATTTGGGCCGCCGCCACCACACTTCTTTGGGGCCTTTCGGCCATCTTTCGGCGGAGATTCTTCGGGAAAACGAGCACACATCATCACCAAGAGGGGAAGGAGCAAAGGAGAAGGAGTTGGAGTGAAAATCTAGGCCATCATCGACAAACTTGTTAAGCTTCATCAATTCAAGGAGATCATGACCTAGAGGGGGTTTTCATTACTTCTTTTATGTTTTTGTCTTGCTTATATGTTGTATAAGTGTCACTTATCTTGAGAGATTAACTTATTGTTGTGTTTGGATTTGGATGAACCCTAGGGTGTATTCTTGTTTAAGAACTTGAAATGTTGTTTTTCATTTTTTGATAGTTGTTTGAGATTCAATCTTTCATGCTTTGATGCTTAGAATTACATTTATGGAGAAATCCGTAATTCTATTATGAGTTGTATGCGTAGATGTGACCTACTCACATGTACTAGATTTAGGAGAGATTGAAAGGGGATACTTGTGCCGACACACCGAGAGATCGGGTTTTGGTAGCCCTCCATTGCTAGGTTTAAGCCGAAGAAGAGTAGGTTTACTCCTATTAGAGATTTCCTTGAAATTAATGCGATCATACGTGTGTTGATCCGGATGAGATTCCGACTGGCAATCATATGGGATCAGGGGTTAGTTACCAAGAGATTGGGGCTAATCTAGTCACGAAGTCTCTAGGTCTTAACTATCATCAATGTATCTTTAAACCATCCTAGTCTGGGCCTTAATGATAACCCTAGGAGGATTCCTTGTCCAAACACTCCCTTCTCATGCTTGATACTCCCTTGTTTGTTTACATCCGTGTGCTAGTTACCTGGCCATAAGATTAGCTTAGGTTAGTTTATTTTGTTTTATTTGTTCTTCTTACTAAGGATTGTAGGCTAGATAATAGTTGAAGAGTGAGTAATAGTACTTCTTTGGCCCCGTGGAATACGACCCCTGTGTCACACACAAGGTATTACTTGGCGATTCCGAACACTTGCGGGGAAGCAACCAAGACTAATTTTCTTTCTATTTGAACTAAGATATATCTTCTCGAATGGTATAAGGTAACACCTTGGCTTGCTTGAATCTTCTACATACAAAAGTTGAGATAAATAGATATAAGAATAGTTTGGTTTGGTGATTAATAATTGAGATGGGATATCTAGAATTATTTTTATGGTTGGTTTATTTTTTATATTTTTTACTAGTTCATCTAAAAAAAAATTCTCGACATTTTTGAAATCAATTTATTTACCAAAATTACTTTATTTGAAGTGTATATTAAGTTTTTATAACTGTATGCTTGATATTTTTTTATTTAAAATATTTAACTGGTGTGGACACGTTAAACAAGCTTTTGACAAGATGGATTTTGGAATTTAAATAAAAATTATAACTATGTTTAGAAAATTTTAACCAATTTGGGTGTAAATTTTTTTGTCTAAGTACCGTATTATAGTCATTGTTTTTACCATCGAACTTCAATTTATATAATTTTGGTCACCGGGAGAGTGCCAAGGAGATTCTAGCAAGAATTTGATGGCATATATGCCGGATTTATCATTACAACACAACTTTTGCATTATGAGGTCATTGGGGATGCCTTTCAATTTACTTGGGTGAGGCACATCCAAGTGAAGTAAAGGTTAGGGCGGAAGCTCTCTCTAAGAAGTGTGAGTAGAGGGAGAAAGATGCATGAGAGAGGGGTGGATTTAAAGATTTTCTTATTTACTCATGGAGAGGTGCTACGGATGGAACAAAGGGTTTGTTTATTTCAAAAATTACTCATGCTTCTTACAAACACCAAGGGGCCTTATATAGGCTCCAAGACTTAACCCTTAAGCCACACTATTCCTAATAAGACACTTACTAAACCTTACTATTACAATCATAACACATACCAAACTTTCCTATTACTAACATAACACTTGCCAAACACTTTACTATTACAAACATGACACTTAGCAAACACTTACCAAACTTCAACAGTAAAACTAGTGTTGCTACAGTTGCAAACCTATTTTACACACTAAAAAAACAAACATCGACTCATTTACATATTAAAAATAAACAATACTGCTTCAATCCTCAAAAGTGTTGAAGCCTAGGACAGTGAAGAATCTGGAACAGTAGGAATTTTCTAGCCTTCCATCATGTTGGCTAGATTTTGTTTAGCAATATCATCCAAGCCTTCTGGAGATCCTTCTGGACTTGGTAGCATTAAAATATCTGCTGGGATACTTAATCTTGAATGATCTCCAAAGTGATACTCTCTTGCCATGAGCAGACTTGTTTCATGTGTAGTTCAGTAGTTGGCATTTGTGAAATAAGATTTGGAAAAGGACACTACATGGGGAACATGTACTGGTCAACATATACCTTAATGATTTTTGTTTCCAGCACTATTTGACACCTCTGGTTGTCAGTAATTGTGGGGCAAGTTCTTTTCCAATCAGTGGAGATTGTACATGCTCGCCATAGCTTTATTTGTCTAATAATATCTCCTGGAATGATCATATCTTCAAGTCTGATAGGAGTTACCCTTTCTTGTTCAGGCTTATGATGGCGAAGAAGAGTGATCTTGATATGATACCTTGCTTCATCGGGATAACCTTCATCATAACAAGGAGGGATTAAATTTAATTCTAGATTTACATACCCATCAATTTGAGGTCCAAGAGCTTTAAAGAACTTATGGAGTAGATGTATCAGTTGCCAGTAATCATTTAAGAAATTTGCGTGCTCTGGACTTGTCAGCATTATTCTGGATAGGTAACCATTTTTAAAGAGGTTGATGGCTTTTATCTGGACGCTATTGATATCTTGATCAAGCCATTGGGACATATCTAAAGAACATTTCACTGTAGTGAACCCTTCTTCACATTGATATCCAGTATCTTTATGTGCTAGCTCTCTGAGAACATTTTCGGCTATTGCAAATCTTGCTGGAAGAATTTCTTCTTTTGCAAGTTGTCTTAGTACTTCTTGCTCAGAGATGAATTGATCATATTGTGATACCATCACTTTTTTCAAGATGAGTTGTTTTACTTCTTCTATTGGTACTAGAAATACTTCAAATTTCTCCATTCTTTGTTTTCTTTCTTCTAATAGAATTTTCTTCATTTCTTCAACTTCTTTTGTAATCTCTTGGAGTTGAGCTTGGATTTTGATATTCTCTTCATTCTTTTGGGATATTTTAACTTCCAATGTTTTGATTTTCTTTTCTTGTTCTACCATGTAGTCAAGTGTTTGAGGTTTCAAAGAGAATTTTATACTGGGTTTTTTTATTTTTTTTTTTCATTTGTCTGGTGAAAGTATTTTGCTAAGGAGTGGAATAGAGAAATGAGGGTTTTTGTGTCATGTTTATTGGCTCAAAGATTGTCAAGAAAAACTTGTTGTGACAGGTTTAGGTTGGCTTGTGTTCTGAATTTTAAAGTAGAGTTTGGTTGGAATATTGGGAGATTTAACTGAGGTTCAAGGGAGGATGATTGATTATAGAAATTTTTTACTACCATTTCTGCAAAAAATAAACTTGTTAGTCTAAATAAATTTACATGCTTTGCATGTCGTTGAGGTTTAAAGATAACCACGTTTTCACCATAACAAGAGACGCGCATGGACCAACTAGTTTTGTAGCCACAGTACTTATTATTCAGATGAACAAACCTTTGTCTGTTTATTTTCTTTTTAAGGAATTTAGTTACATAGTACCCACAATTAAAGAAAACGCATATGAATCTGCTAGTTTGGCAGTCACAGTTTTCTCTAATGCGAATGGACAAACTATGGGGTAATGTTCAAATTACATATTTAAGTTACAAGTTTCCCAAAGAGATAAGAACAATAGAGATTCAGTTTGTTGTGAAACTTCTATTCCTAAATTCAAAGAGGGAGATGAACAGAGATTAAATTCTTGTTGTAAGAATGGGAAATCTATTGTTTCTTGCTATTTTAGATAGTTATTCGTTTCCCATTGTTTTATATTATCTTGTATTTCTTTTATTTCTTTTTCCATTTTTGTAATCTTTTGTGATATTATTAATTTTTTTCTCTCTTATTTCATTATTTTCTCTATTAAGTCTTCTTTTTCTTTTTGTGATTAAATCTGTAGTATTTTGTAATGAATCTACAATTTTACTTCTAGAATGGGTTATGTGATATATCAATATTATTTTGTCTTTAAATTCTTTCAATTCTTCAATCATTGTTTCTAATTCTATAGTATTTTCCTTATCTATTTTTCTTTTCATAGTCATCATATATTTATAATGACTTATCTAAAAAGTTTCCTTCTTCTTGTATTATATTTTGTTCTTGATTATTTATACCTTTTCCTTTACTTTGTTCTTTCTTATTTTGTGATTTTTCTTTTAAATTATAAACTTCTTCTTCAAGAGATTTGATTCTTTTTAATAATTGTTCAATTATTTCTTTATCTTGTCTGAATTTATTGTTTGGCTTTTCTATTTTTTGTTCTTCAAAAGTAAAATTGCATAAGTCTAATACACATTTCCTACATGATGATAATTCACATTTTAAGCATATTACTCAATGTCTTGTTATGTGGAATTTATAGCATTTATCACATCTTGTTTTATAATTTATTTTAAATGGTTCAAATTTATGTTCACATTTTTTAAAATTTTCAACTTGGTTATATTGTTCTAATATATATTTAGGATTTATATCTAGATTATAAGTTTGTTTACTCATTTTTAATCATAACAAATATTTATGGAATCATATTCATTTTTCAATCTTGATATGTAATTCCATAATCTATGTTGATCTTTTTAAATATTTATCTTGGTGAAAAATCTTTTATATTTTATTTTTTTGTTGGTTTCCAAAATAGATTTTACCATTTTTCATCTTTTTTCTTTTTGATTTAATTCTTACTTCTATTAATGATTCTGCTTGATAATGAATTTGATCTCTTAAAATTATATATCTTTTAACTCCTTTTAATCACATACATTGTCTTGCTTTATTTCTTCTTTTAGACTTTTGTTATCTTTTATTGTATATTTGATTGAGTTACTTATTAAAGTATCTATTAAGGCTATATCTGTTGAATCTATTAAATATTTCGTGTATAACAACTTTCAATAGATTTAAATTGTTCTTCTAGGGATTTTTTCCATTTATTTAATCTGATTATTCTTTGTTGATGTTCTAATAGATATAATTCTTTTCTTGCTATATATTTTATATTCCATATCCAATTTCCTTTATTATCATATTTTACTATTTTAGTTTCTATTAGTATTTCTGAATTTATTTGATTAAATTGTTTCATTGTTACATAATATTTAACACATATTAGCCAAATTGCTCTTCTTTGTTTTATTTGATCTGTTACAGTTATATTTATATTTCCTAAATTCTTGTGCCTAATCCTTTTCTGTGTAATTTTACTAGTCCTAACTTTAGTAAGCCTAAATGGATCAATGTATATCCTGATGACTTTATTTTTTGTTATTAAATCTAATATAATTTGTTTATCATCACTTGTACAACATATTTCTATTTCATCATAATGTTCATATATTTTTGTTTTTGTTTCAAATATTCCAAATTTATACAATTCTTCTCCTGGGATTAGTTTTATATTCATATCTCTTGCTTTATTTTGTTGTTCTTCAATTGTATAAGTTACTTCTTGTCTTTTATGATGTTTATTAATATGATTTGTATATTTTAAATAATTTAAGATAAATAATCTTCTAATGTTATCTATATTTTTTACTATAGTTTTGTTTTCTGAATTTTCTTGATTTTCTCTAGACATTTAATTTCTATATTATCAAATTCTTGTGATAATTTAATTTTCCAATTTTTTTATTGTTCTTTTTCTTCTTCTGATCCATTTGTAATTCTTAATTTTTATGTTAGATATTCTTCTACTTTATCAAGCCACATATATTTTTGATATTTTATTTTATCTTTTAAGTTATATTGATTTAGTTCTTGATGCGAGATCTGCAAGTGCAAGGGTAGATTAATTAAAATGAAAGAACTACTAGTGGAGTCTAAAATAAGGCAAGGGTATAAAATCAGGGGAAAGAAATGGTCACGGATGCGGATTCCCTAGGGGCTACTAAAGTGTAAAGGATGCTAAGAGTGTCATGCAATTGAGGATTTGGACCTAGAGATTTCCTAAAATAGATCAACCCGATGGTCACGACAATTGACCCCTAATCCAGTATAAGTATTGATACGGAATTTCTCCTGATCAAATCCTCATACAATTGCATTAACAAAGGGGGAAATCCCTAATTAGAGCCGGAACACGACTTGGTCTAGCCCTAATGTTGGAGGGGTACAAAATACCCGATGGTCACGGCGTATTCGTACATAAATCCCTTCCAAACTTGGTGTGTGTAGTACAAGGACGATGGTCACGCTACCAAGTACAACCTAGGAGTTGGTTTACAGAGTTCTCATGTAAGCAACACATCAAATGCACCAAGAATGAATCACAAAAACACAACAATTGCAATAAACACAACTAGATCATCCAAATACACAAGTTCACCTCAAGGTTCACCGGCATCCGGTGACCTTGGGGTCTACTCGTCCATGCAAACAAATACAAATAATAAGTCAATGAAAACAACTACAAATGGCATGAGAAAACTCCCTCAAACAATAGAAGTGAGATGACAAGCCAAGTGAGGTGGAAAGCTTCCACAGACGCCGCGATCGGGGCGGCTTCCCTTGTCATCTACAAGCTCGCAAAGAAGAGATCGATGAAGATCTAGCCAAATCAAGCTTCTCCCTTTGATTCCCCTTCTCCAAAACGTGTGATCTTGCCTCCTCTGAACTGGTGGAAGTTGGCTCCAAGAACTCCCCCAAAAGCCTCCTCCAAAAACCTCTCCTCTTTGCCCTAAGAATTCAGTCCAAAATATATCCCGTCAGGTCCATACGGGCTCCATGTGGGCGCATGGAGCCCGTGAAGCTCACTGTCATTTCGCCCATAAAATATGTCGGTGCTACAGTACTCAACTACAGCAATTTTGCTACAGTACCGAGGGTTGTGAAATTCCAGCAAACCTCACGGGCACCCATGCGGGGGCATGGAGCCCGTGAAGCTCACAGCCGAATGCCCGCAGCAAGAACAGTGATCCCGCTACAGTAACGCTACAATGCTGGAACCCCAAAAATGCCGTTTTTGGTGTCGAATTCATCCAATTTGCATTTTTGAGCTTCGTTCGGCTCTTTTAAGATCTGCAACACCGAAATAACCAAATTATACTTAAACGGGCATCATTTCATTGACATACAAACAATTAATACAAGATCAATACATATAAAATACGTTCATTTAGGCGTTTATCAAACATCCCCACACCTAAACGTTTGCTTGACCCCAAGCAAACACACATGAAAGAATAGGGGTAAGAAGATAAAGCAGATAAAATGCACGACCTCAAGCTCAAATAGTGAAGAACCCCACAAGCACAGATGAAATGAAATCAAGAAAATGAGTTGCACCGTAACCAACTCAGTAGAGATAGTCATGAGTCCTCTAGAGTGCTTTCCTCGTGAGTGTGTGTAAATACTTCATCCCTCGCTCTCCCTATTCACGCCACATTCAATGACTATCGGTGTTAGAAATGTTAAAGAGCGCCCTCGATGAGCGAGTTAAGAGTCCTTCGGTCCACAATCAACACTTCAATTTCTAAGTGAATGCATGAAAGAGTTCAAGAGAATACACACTTTTTTTTTCGAGTCCGCCTAACGTAGACTGCACAAAATATCTTATAATCTTTCAAAAGGATGCACATGCTGATTAGGCACAAGAGCCACCCAGCCTACTTGATTACAGTTTACATAGACGCATTCATGCTAAATTAGCAGAGGAATACTGACATAGACTCATTTTTTCATTTTTTTCATTTTTCAATTTTTTTTTTTCTTACATGTCTCCTGAGCACTTTCATGTAAAACTTCACTTAGGGATAAAGTAAAATGAATAAAAGAACCAAAAGCTCTTAAAAGACCATTGAGGGATGAATTTACCACTCTAACACCATAAATCAAAGCAGTGGGTTAGCTGGGGCAAACAAGGTAGAAGTTCTGTGTCCAGTTGTGAAGAAAGCACTAGAGAGAAGACATGACTTCCTTATAGCACAAATAACACTACAACTCATTACTATCATTCATTCAAGCTAGGAGGTTCTGAACAATAAATCATAGCTATCACCGGTAACGTAAGCATGAAAATAACCCATCCCCACACCTAGAATCATATATTGCCCTCAATGTACATTAATCAGCAGAACATGGTGTAAAATCCATAATAACTAAATGAAGCATGAAAAGGAAGGGTAAAGAGACTGCCCCAATTGGTTTTTGAAGATTGTTCAGTGAAAGCACAGTCAATGGGCAACAAAGCCAGCAAAGAGTAAAGGAGGGGAGGCACAATCTTTGATGTTTCTTGTGGTGTGGTAAGGTGAAGGAGGGTTCTCCAATAGGCGTCGCGTCGCGTTTTGGTCGCTTTGATTAAACTCGTTTGACCGACATTCTTATACCACAAAACACAAGATCAAACCACGATTTTCATGAATATAATCATAGGGGGTATCCATATCATCATATGATGAAGAAAAAATTAAGTGCACAACATTTTCAATGTGAAGAATGAAAAATTCAGCCTTTGCTACAGTGACTCGTGAAATTTTTTTGCAAGAGTTTCTCCTAGACATGGAGCTTCCCAAAATTTACAAATGAAGGAAAAACTCAAAGAATTAAGCATACACCACATCACAACAACCAAATATGCCATACAAGCTTCAAAGATAAAATAAGAACACAACAAAACCCAAGTTTGTGACAAAACCTTGAATTAGGGCTTGAAAGCTTGGAGTGAATGGATCCGGCGAAAAAGATGGTAAAACTGCGATTAAATTCCAAGGTTGAGTTTGCAAGATGAAGGAGAGGGGATTAGAGAAGAAAAAACCAAGAAAAATGGTGGAGAAATGAGGTAGAGTGAAAGAGAAATGGGAGAAAACTAAGAGGAGAAGATGGAGGTTGGAGTAGAGAGAAAAAGGGGAAGAACACCCCATTTATGGGCTGCCCAGCCCATGCGGGTCCCATGCGGGCGAATGGTGCCCGCATGGGCTGGAAAATATTAGCCTGAAAGGCTCACGGGCACCTTGCGGGCGCATGGCACCCATGAGCTTTTCAGCCAGCGCGCGCAGCGTGAGACCGAGAGCCTCACGGGCGGTCTCGCCGGCGCATGGCGCCCGTGAGACCCACAGCCCATGAGCAAGGCTCCCTGTGAGGGGCCTCTTGCGGCCGCAATGATGCCCGCAAAGCCATGGATCATGCCACAAGTGTCCATACGGTCCGTATACAGCCCGTATGGACCTGGAAAATCGAAAAATTGGCATGGTTCCTCTTGCAAACTCAATAAAATACGAATTACAACCATTTAAATGCCGAGATGACAATGAAACACAACTAAACAATACTAATTCAAGGCCAAAGACAAGCGAGCAAGCCTAAGCATGAGTTGAGCACAACAACAACAACAAAAGAAAAATACGAAAATCTCACAAACATGAGCATTCAACCACAATAAAGAAATTAAGCACTAAAAGAAATACGAAAATTTAAAAACGATGAATTTAAAAACTTGGGTTGCCTCCCAAGAAGTGCTTGTTTAACGTCATTAGTTCGACGTACCTTTTTCTTACCTCATGGTGGATCAAATGGTGGGGACTTACCTCCAAGCCCAAGAGAAGTGCTCCAAGATGGGAAACTCATCGAGAGGCATGAAAAGACACGGAATTTACCCTTCCCCTCGAAGAATAGTCGATCGATCTCCCATGGTGGTGATAGTGTGCAATTCATCCCCAATTTCTTTTTCTTGTCCCTCTTACACCAAATTTTCCTTGTGGTTGATTTCTTCTTATTGTTCGGCCACGGAAATGTCCCCACATAGCCTACATGCTTTACTTGTGTGGGAGGTGGGTTGTTCAACTTGTACTCATCGCTATCCATTCCTTCCAAGAATTCATCCAAGGGGTTAATCGCCAAGACCTCCTACACACAATCAGTAATAATCATATCAGTTTCATCAGTAAAGTAGAGGGGATCATCGTGGTCCAAGGTGTGTTTCATGGCCGCGGGGAGAGTGAGAATGACTTCCTCATCCCCTACTCTCAATGTCATTTTCCCCCCTTTTACATCAATAAGGGCGCCGGCAGTGTTAAGAAATGGCCGCCCGAGGATCAATGGGACTTCAACATCATCATCCACATCAAGAATAACGAAATCCACCGGGATAATGAGCTTGTCTACTCTTTATAGAACGATCTGCAAGTTGTATTGTCATCCTTGTGGGCCTCATGTCTTCTAATCCCAGTTTTAAAAACAGCTTGTAGGGCATTACATTGATGCTGGCCCCAGAATCTGCCAAGGCTTTTTCTTGCATGTCTTCCCCAATCACACATGGAATAATGAAACTCCCAGGATCATTCAATTTCTCAGGGAGTTTCCTCTGAATCATTGCAGAGCAGTTCCGTGGTAATGCAACTGTTTCTAATTCCTCCAATTTTCTCTTGTTAGTCAGCAAGTCTTTCATAAATTTTGCATACTTGGGCATCTGAGTTAATGCTTCAACAAGAGGGATATTTATGTGCAACTGCTTGAATACATTAAGGAATTTCTTGAATTGAGCCTCGTCTTTATCTTGCCTCAGCCTAGCCGGATAGGGAATCACCGGCTTGTACTCGAGTATCCTTGGTGTTGGTAGTTGAATGGTTCCTTCATCTTGTTTTTCCTTTACCCCTTCAACATCACTTTCAGATGGCTTAGGGTCTTCCTGTATGGCTACCCCATTATGTTTAGTGCTTGAGCCCTCCTCGGCTCGTGCTTCAACCTGTTTCCCGCTCCTAAGAGTGACGGCTTTCAAATGCTCCCTCGGATTATTTTCAGTGTTACTAGGTAAGCTACTCGGTGGGCGCTCCGAATTTGCCCTAGCAAGTTGCCCAACCTGGTTTTCCAATGATTGAATGGAGGCTTTCTCATTCCTCAAAACAGTGTTCACTTCAGCGAATTGATTGTTGATGTTCACAAATTTCGCCTCGGTATTGATCATAAACCTCGCTAACACATCTTCAGTGGTGAACTTCTTCTCGGGCTGCTGAGGAGGTTGATGTAGAGGTCCTTGTGACTGCGGTGGTTGATGTTGCTGTTGTTGACCCCATGAAAAATTTGGGTGATTCCTCCACCCCGGATTATATGTGTTTCCATAGGGATTCCCCGGGCCTCTTGAAGCTCCCCCAACATAATCAACTGTCTCAACTGGGGCATCTGTGGCTATTGAGATTGGACACTGAATAGTAGCATGCCCCGCCCCACAGGTCTTGCAAGACAAAACTGCTCCAGAATTTGAGCTTGTACCCAACACAAACTGATTGAATCTCTTTGTGAGGGCCTCAACCTTGGCGGCAAGTGCAGTGTTGTCATTTATCTCATAAATTCCAGCTGCCTTAGGGGTTTTTTTCCTAGTAGACCAATGGCACTCATTACTTGCCATTTTTCAATCAAAATTTCAGCATCTTTAGGGGTTTTACTACTCAATGACCCCCCCTACTGCAGCATCGATGAGTTGTCTGGTTGCATAATTCAGGCCATTGCAAAGCATCTAGATCCTCATCCAGGAGGAGAAACCATGATGGGGGAACTTGCGTAGGAGATCCTTGAATCTCTCATGTGCTTCGAAAAGTGTCTCGGAGTCCCCTTCCCGCAACGCAGAAATCTTTTGCCTCAATCTAGCCGCTCTGCTTGGCGGGAAATACCTAGCAAGAAATTTGTCCACCATTTCCTTCCAAGTGGTGATCGATCCCGAAGCCAATGAAGTGAGCCATCTATATCTTTGCTCCCCTTAGGCGAAAGGGAATAATCTCAATCTTATCGCATCATCGGACCATTTGAGTTAATCTTGAAGGTGGAACAAATTTGGAGGAAGCGAGACAAATGAGCATGCCGGTCTTCATCAGCTAGCCCATCAAATTGTACGGAATTTTGGACCATCCCAATTGTGCTTGCTTTGATTTCAAAGTTATTAGCAGGCACGGTGGGAGCATGCACACTGAATTCCTCACCGATGGCGAGGGCCTTTCATAATCGAGACAAGGTTCGCCTTGGTTACGCCATGGTCGAAGGTTCACTAATCTCAACTCGTGTTCCTTGATGTTCTAAACTCTCAGCCACCTCTCTCAATCTTTGATGCAAGGTTCTCTCGATTTCGTTGTGAGTTCTACTGATCCGCTTGATTAGGCGCGTGTCATAAGATGGTGCCTTGCACGATGATGAGAGCCAATGATCAGGAAATAAGAGGATGATAGTAAAACAAAATAAAGGCAAGTAAAAGGAAAAATATGTGCAAAAAGGAATAAAAAGAGGCAAAAGTACAAAATTAAAGAAACAATGGCTAAATCAATAAACTCTAAGTTTTCCGAGTATTCCTTGTGGTTCCCCGGCAACGGCACCAAAAACTTGATGCGAGATCCGCAAGTGCACGGAGTCGTCAAGTAATACCTCTCGTGCGAGCACGAGAGGGTCGTATTCCCTGGGCCCAAGGATCTACCCTTACTTCCTCTTTGCGTATTGTCTAGCCGAAAGATTCGAAGGGTTTCTCTAATCTATTAATTAAAATGAAAGAACTACTAGTGGAGTCTAAAATAAGGCAAGGGTATAAAATCAGGGGAAAGAAATGGTCACGGATGCGGATTCCCTAGGGGCTACTAAAGTGTAAAGGATGCTAAGAGTGTCATGCAATTGAGGGTTTGGACCTAGAGATTTCCTAAAATAGATCAACCCGATGGTCACGGCAATTGACCCCTAATCCTCATACAATTGCATTAACAAAGGGGGAAATCCCTAATTAGAGCCGGAACACGACTTGTTCTAGCCCTAATGTTGGAGGGGTACAAAATACCCGATGGTCACGGCGTATTCGTACATAAATCCCTTCCAAACTTGGTGTGTCTAGTACAAGGACGATGGTCATGCTACCAAGTACAACCTAGGAGTTGGTTTACAGAGTTCTCATGTAAGCAACACATCAAATGCACCAAGAATGAATCACAAAAACACAACAATTGCAATAAACACAACTAGATCATCCAAATACACAAGTTCACCCCAAGGTTCACCGGCATCCGGTGACCTTGGGAGTCTACTACATCCATGCAAACAAATACAAATAATAAGTCCATGAAAACAACTACAAATGGCATGAGAAAACTCCCTCAAACAATAGAAGTAAGATGACAAGCCAAGTGAGGTGGAAAGCTTCCACGAGGGCCCTGCTGATCGAGGGTGGCTTCCCTTGTCGTCAACAAGCTCCCAAAGAAGAGATCGATAAAGATCTAGCCAAATCAAACTTCTCCCTTTGATTCCCCTTCCCCAAAACGTGTGATCTTGCCTCCTCTGAACTGGTGGAAGTCGGCTCCAAGAACTCCCCCAAAAGCCTCCTCCAAAAACCTCTCCCCTTTGCCCTAAGAATTCGAGTCCAAAAATATATCCCGTCGGTCTATCACGGGCTCCATGCGGGCGCATGAGGCCCGTGAAGCTCACTGCCCGTTTCACCCGGAAAATATGTCGGTGCTACGATTACTCAGCTACAATGTTTTCCTCTGATGCGCTTCTGATCTTTGGAACCCCAAAATGCCGTTTTTTTTTTTTTCGAATTCATCTAATTTGCATTTTTGAGCTTTGTTCGGCTCTTTTAAGATCTGCAACACCGAAATAACCAAATTATACTTAAACGGGCATCAATTCATTGAAATACAAACAATTAATACAAGATCAATACATATAAAAGACGTTCATTTAGGCGTTTATCG